>NC_045543.1:149091203-149307760 GCF_009769535.1 Thamnophis elegans | reverse complement strand
TCTCAGAGGGCACCAAGATGCCCACAGTCATTGTCATTGTCCTCCTCCTCCTCCTCCTCCTCCATTCCACAAGACTTATTCCCTTCAAGCACTGATGATGTTACTAGTTGGGTAATGAAACGTCTGCAAGAAAACAAGCCAGCTCAGAGAACACTGAGGTGCCCACAGTCACGAGTCTGAAACCTGGTCTATGTTTTGACTTCATAGCTGGGGTCGCAACACCTACTTGAATTTCTTGACACATGAATCCCCCGCAAAGCTATTAGCAATAGCAGTTAGACTTATATACCGCTTCATAGGGCTTTCAGCCCTCTCTAAGCGGTTTACAGAGTCAGCATATTGTCCCCAACAACAATCCGGGTCCTCATTTTACCCACCTCGGAAGGATGGAAGGCTGAGTCAACCCTGAGCCGGTGAGATTTGAACCGCCGAACTGCAGATAACAGTCAGCTGAAGTAGCCTGCAGTGCTGCATTTAACCACTGTGCCACCGAGGCAGGTAAATGTCTGCCTTTTTTTATTGGTTCCTTAAACACGGGTAGCAAGGACATCCTAATCTACACCTCACGTTTAAAACTTGATAAGCAGAATTTGGGGACTCTATCTGGGGGAAGTTTCCCATATCGCACATTTCCTAGTAACAATTAACCTAAAGCACTGAAGGAAATGAATGTTTGCATCTCCACAATCTGTTGGCATTTAGCAACTCTCGAACGTGCCTATTTTTAATAAGGATTTTTACCATTCCCCCCCCCCCCCCGCTTGCAGGAGGCTCACTAAATATTTAACAGTGCCATCAAGTGGTAAAAAGTTTTTTGGTTCCAAGTTCTTGTAAAACAGCAATGTGCGATTCTCAGTTGCCACTCAGATTGACGGGAATCATCTCATTCGTAGGATCCAGCGGTGGTTAGATTCATGAACGATTCTCGTAGGATTGCACGAGCTGGTAAAAATTCTACGTGGTTATAGAGCAGTGTTTCTCAACCTTGGCAACTTGAAGATGTCCGGACTTCAACTCCCAGAATTCCCCAGCCAGCGAATGCTGGCTGGGGAATTCTGGGAGTTGAAGTCCAGACATCTTCAAGTTGCCAAGGTTGAGAAACACTGTTATAGAGGAACACAATTTCACACCCTGGATGAGCTGAAAACAATTCCGTTTGTCAAAGAAACAGACAGATGTACAAGAGACTCCGACGGATAGCAGTGAGTGACCATACTTCCCGACAGAAGTTTTTATGTTACTCTAATGCCGAGAAACAGCTTAATTTTCTTAAGTCATTTATTCAAGGATAAAAAGTTGAAAGGAAAGAGATTGCTTCGGAAATAATTTAGGCTCTGGGGTCAGTGGAAGTCTCTTGAGTTTGCTTGTTTTCTTGCAGACGTTTCATGGCCCAAATAGGTAATGTCATCAGTGCCTAGAAGAGAGTGGGGTTTGTGGAGAGGAGGAGGAGGAGGAGAAAGAGGAGGAGGAGGAGGAAGAGGAGGAGGAGGAGTTCCTTGATCCTTGTTGCTCTCTGGGTTTGGTGGTTTTCTTGTAGACATTTCATGACCCAGCTAGGTAACGACATCAGTGCTAGAAGGGAGTGGGCTTTGTGGAGAGGAGGAGGAGGAGGAAGAGGAGGAGGAAGAGGAGGAGGAGTGAGTGTTCCTTGGTCCTTGGTTCTCTCCAAGCTTGGTGGTTTCCTTGTAGACATTTCATGGGTTCCACCACAAAACCGCATTAGACTAAACCGCGCTCGACGAAACCGCGTAGCTGATGTCATCAACAGGGCGACAACAGCGCGGAGACAGAAGCACGCTGTAAACACTAAACCTAAAATTAACCCCTAAACCACACCCTAACCCTCACCCTAACCTAGCCCTTAACCTAACCCTAAACCTAACCCTAAACCTAATCCTAACCCTTAACCTAACCCTAACCATAACCATAACCCTAAACCTAACCCTAACCCTAACCCTAAACCTAAACCTAAACCTAAACCTAAACCTAATCCTAACCCTTAACCTAACCCTAACCCTAAACCTAATCCTAACCCTTAACCTAACCCTAACCCTAACCCTTAACCTAACCCTAAACCTAATCCTAATCCTAACCCTAACCCTAACCCTAACCCTTAACCTAACCCTAAACCTAATCCTAACCCTAAACCTAACCCTAACCCTAACCCTAACCCTTAACCTAACCCTAAACCTAATCCTAACCCTAACCCTAACCCTTAACCTAACCCTAAACCTAATCCTAACCCTAAACCTAACCCTAACCCTAACCCTTAACCTAACCCTAAACCTAAACCTAACCCTAACCTAATCCTAACCCTTAACCTAACCCTAACCCTAACCCTTAACCTAACCCTAACCCTAACCCTAATCCTAACCCTTAACCTAACCCTAACCCTAACCCTAACCCTAATCCTAACCCTTAACCTAAACCTAATCCTAACCCTTAACCTAACCCTAAACCTAACCCTAACCCTAACCCTAACCCTAAACCTAACCCTTACCTTAATTTGAATCGGCTTGCTTTCAAAGCGCTATTTAAAGCGCCCTTCTTTCTCCGCGCTGGCTGTTGTCGCCCTGTTGATGACGTCAGCGACGCAGTTTAATCGGGCGCGGCTTAGTCGAGCGCGGTTTTGTCGTGCCGTGCATTTCATGACCCAACTAGGCATCATCATCAGTGTTAGAAGGGAGTGGGGTTTGTTCTCCATTTATACACAGATGGTTTACCCAGGCAGTTTTGGTGGAAATGTTCTTGGTGATTCCTCGGTTTGGCAATTGTTTATTCCTTGACTGTTTGTCTGAGTTGGGAGTTCCATGACTGGGGTATTGTTTCCTTCTTGACTCTTGCTCCAATGTTAATCTGAATCATTTCCGACAAATGGTTGTCTAATCTCTTCTTTAAAACCTCCAATGTTGGAGCACCCACAATTTCCGGTGGCAAGCAGTTCCACTGGTTCATTGTCCTCACTGTCAGGAACGTCCTCCTTAGTTCTAGGTTGCTTCTCTCCTTGGTTAGTTTCCATCCTTCTTTTCCCCTTGTCCTGCCTTCAGATGCTTTGGAGAATAGATTGACAACACAACCCCCCCACCAACCTCTTTGTGGCAGCCTCTCAAATATTGGAAGATGCTTGTCAGTCCTGCAGCCATCTTTTCTTTTGGATCTTTGGCCTGCCACACTTATTCTACTATGCCTTTTCTATGGTGGGAAAATGGGAGGGAGGGATTGTAGGGAGTTAGATGATATGCAGCCATAACAACATTCTTTCTAGAAAGCCAAGGTCATTATCCTTTGTTCTCTGCACCTCTGCACCTGACCGGAACTGGATGGGTGGAAGATGCCAGCATGGCAGTGGGAGATTGGACCATGGGATGGACTTGTGGGTGTGGGGGGGAAAGATCTTGAACTTTCAACTGGGTGGGGAAAACCGGGAAGCTTTCAGATTCGGCTTTTCCCAGATGTGCCAACGTGGCTCTCTTCATAAATTGGAACTTTAAGCAATATTTTGCCTTGGACTCTGATTTAATTTTGGATGCTATTTGGAACCATGGCAATGCTATCATGTCCTTCCTTTCATTAAACGAGACATACCCAATTCCTGCTATTGTTCTTCGTATGTTTTAGCTTAGAACAGGGGTCTCCAACCTTGTCAACTTTAAGCCTGGTGGACTTCAACTCCCAAAATTCCCCAGCCAGCTGGCTGGGGAATTCTGAAAGTTTAAGTCCGCCAGGCTTAAAGTTGACGAGGTTGGAGACCTCTGGCTTAGAAGACTAGAATAGACACCCAGCTCATTCATTAAAAACATCAAGCAATGCAAGACCCCGGGGCTTAAGCCTTGTAAACCTTCCTTTTCACCTTCTACACCGAAGAAGATACAGCGCCTCGACAGAATTATCCCTGGCAATCTCATGTCGAATGCTGGGCTGTTTTCCTCCTTTTTTGGGGGGACAACAGAGATAAAAATCGGTTCTATTCTGGTCGTCTGTCAGCTCACCTCTATGGAGATAGCTTGGAAAAAAATGCTGCTTTTAGCATTGGGGGGGGGAGAGATCCCATTCCATTGCTATAGGAATCAGAAAAAGGTTATGTGCTAGAACTCCCTGCCACGAACGATCCAGAAGGCGGCATCGGAGGGCTGATTTAAGACCAAGGAAATAAATGCATTTACTTTTAAATAGCAGTGTTGGCTGATTGCCAAGGGCAATTATTTTACCTCCCGGGAAACATAATTTTTGCCTGCAGTTATGCCGAACATCCGTTCGGGGGCATACAAATGTGTAACTGGATAAGAATTATATTAGATCTTAGAATGCGCAGAGATGGAGCAATTGGCCAAGGAAATTCAAGGAAAGGAGGAAACAGAGTACTATTTAATTTGTGGGAAACGGGACAAATGGCTGGGTGGTAGAAATAGGAAATAAGAATCTAAAAAAATATATAATTTGTGTTATAGAAGAAGTAGGAATTAGCGATAAGAAGATAGGAAAAGTAGGATTTACAAAGTAGAAAAAGGTATTTATTATAAAGACTGTCTGATACAAATAACCAAACATAGATTCATAAGCAAAGCAGTAAAAAATAATAGGATGATAAGTGTAAAAATGTATAGAGATGTGTTCTGTCCCCCCTTCACGGCTCGTTAGCAAACTGCGAGCAGACAAACTTAAAAGGAACTTTCTTTATCAGTTGTCGGCTCAGACTGGCTTCGAGCCCAAAAATAACATAAATACAGTCTCTGACCAGATAACGGAATGAAAACAAATCTTTCTTACGGCAACACACGTTGAACAAAACGAAAGCAAAACACTTCTTCCAAGGTCTCTAAGAATCAGGGTTACAGAAATCAAAGCACTTCTCCAAGTGTATCTCCTTGAATCAGGGTTACAGGAAACACAAGGCACTTATCCAAGTGTATCTTACATAAACCACGACTGATGACATATTGTACGAACCAAGGAACGCACGAAGGAAAGTTGACTCCTGCAACTAGGGCGTGGCAGCCTCTGTCCTTTCATCTCCAAAACCCCACTAACGAGCCCCAGCTGCATCGTTAATCTTGCATTCCGAAAAGACTCACAGAAGACTGCTGCTGAGTCACAACAGAGATGGATTGAGAGGGGAGGAAAACATTTGTAAAAATGCACCGATAAATATCTGCTGTAAGAAGAAATGGGAAGTTCCGATGTTACTTGTAAGTGCTGTGTATGTCTTTGTCAATGTGTATAATTGTTTATAATTTAAAAAAGAAGTTTTTTAAAGAATTATTCCTCCAAAGAGGTAGGGGGAATAGGGAACGCTTTAGAGGTTTTGCCAACAGAATCTCTTATGCCACCAGGCTTGAAATTTTGGGAATGGACAACCTAGAACTCCGCCAACTAAGGCCTGACCTAAGCGTAGTACATAAAATTGTTTGCTACAACGTCCTACCTGTCAATGAATACTTCAGCTTCAACCACAATAATACAGGAGCAAACAATCGATACAAACGCAAGGTAAACCGCTCCAAACTCGATTGCAGAAAATCCGACTCCAGCAACAGAGTGGTCAATGCCTAGAATACTGCCATTGTTACAGCATCAAACCCCCAAAACTTCAACCTTAAACTGTCTACCGTAGACCTCACCCCATTCCTAAGAGATCCATAAAGGGGGGGTGTGCATAAGCGCACCAGCGTGCATTCGCTGGCTGGGGAATTCTGGGAGTTGAAGTCCGGACATCTTCAAGTTGCCAAGGTTGAGAAACACTGGACTAGGGATTCAAAGGGCAGATAACAAGCAATAAATACCCTCATCGACGCTCAAAATCTGGAGGTCTTTTAAAACTCCTAATTCAGTCAATGGAAGGACAAACTAATGGGGAAAAAAGCCATTTATACTAATATATTTGGCCAGAGAATGGATCCTCAGTCTATTGCACATACAAGAAATGGTTTCAATTTTTAAAAAATTGTATGGTGATACGTTAGGCTCAAATTATCATCCTCCTCCTCTACACCGCACACCTCCCTTCCTTATAGCACTGATGATGTTACCTAGTTGGGTCATGAAACGTCTGCAAGAAAAACATGAAAACCAACCTGGCTCAGAGAGCACCAAGCACCTGTTGCTTTTCTCCTCCTCCTCCTCCCCATGTCCCTTCTCCTCCTCCTCTTCTTCTCCCCGTCTTCTTCCCCCTCCTCCTCCTCCTCCTCCTCCTCCTCCTCCTCCTCCTCCACACACAACAGTGTTCCAGTATTTGAGGGGCTGTCACACAAAAGAGGGGTCAACCTCTTCTCCAAAGCTGCTCTAGGTTTCCTGCCTGAGCACGGGGTTGGACTAGAAGACCTCCAAGGTCCCTCCAACATTCTGTTATTCTGTTAACGCACCCGAAGGCCAGACAAGGAATAACGGAGGGAAACTGAACCAGGAGAGAGAGATTCAACCTAGAAATAAGGATAAATTTCCCAACAGTGAGAACAATCAACCCATGGAACAGAAGTTGCCTTTGGAAGTTGTGGGAGCTTCATCTCTGGAGGCTTTCAAGAAGAGACTGGACTGGTCTCTGTCAGAAATGGTGGAGGGTCTCCTTCTTGGTTGGGGGGAGGGGGTGGGGGGTTGGACTAGATGACCTACAAGGTCCCTTCCAACTCTGTTATTATTCTATTCTTCTTCTAAATACGCCACGGCGTGCAGGATCCCATTGGCCAATTAAACACAAAATGGACATACAAGTGTCCTGAAAGAAATTAGGCACAATATTGGAGAAACGAAACGTCTCAGCAACAATCCAAACGGCCAGCTAGGATTGATGCTCGTGTCGGCCATTCCACCCCCCCCTCCACCTTTGTTGGGGGAGAGGTGTAATCTAACGAGGGCTATCCGTTTTGCACACCTGGCCACGCACGGCTCAGGTTTTCGGTTTAGAAAATGTATTTGTACCAGCGGCCGCATTGACAGATTTGTTAAGTTTGATTTGCAGAGGCTAATTTGGGACCGCAATCAAGAGGTTTTTAGCTAATGATGACATCCTGAGGAAGCTTTGTGTAATCAGCCATTGTACATCTCAAATGCTGAGCTAAATATAAGATATAACTCAAACATTGAGCTATATATCTGTAAAACCTCTCGAACATGTATTTTTTGAGGGGCTGCCCCAAAGAAGAAGAGGGGGGTCAACTTATTTTCCAAAGCAGCCGAAGGCAGGACAAGAAGCAATGGATGGAAACTAATCAAGGAGAGAAGCAACTTGGAATTAAGGGAGAAACTGAGGACAATTATCCAGTGGAACTGCTTGCCACCAGAAGTTGTGGGTGCCTCATCACTGGAGGTTTTTAAGAAGAGATTGCATAGCTGCCTATTTTGAGTGGCATGGGGTCTCCTGGTTGAGCAGGGGATGGACTAGAAGACCTCCGAGGTCCCTTCTTTATTATGTCTTATTTATTCCCTCCCCTGTTTATTGTGAGCCGCCTGGAGTCCTTCGGGAGTGGGCGGCATACAAAACCAATAAACCAACCAACCAACCTTCGGGATCTATTCTGATTGATTGACTTGAGAATGAGAAAAATTCTAGAGGAAGGAAAGACCTCAGCAACTCTTTGTGTATGTCTGTTAGTTTGCGTAGGTGTTCAGTTAAACTTCCGCAAAGCCCTTAAAACCTGGTGGTTCCGACAGGCCTGGGGCTAAAGAGTTCTTGCCCCCCTTCTCGAATGGCATGGTTGTTGTGTGTTTTTAAATTTTGTATTGTTATGTCTCGTCTTTTTTATTCCCCTGTCTGTACCTCCTTCCCTGATTGAATTGTGAGCCGCCCTGAGTCCCCTTCGGGGAAAAGGGCGGCATATAAATGTAATCAATCAATCAATCAATCAATCAATCAAACTTGATTCCTCAGGGATGCAGTGCTGCAAAACTCCTTTTTTGTGTTACAGTCTTTGCAGCGTGCAAATCCAGGTGTGACATGACAGGAGTGTTCCAATATTTGAGGCAGAAGTAGAAGTGGGGGTCAAGCTATTCTCCAAGGCACCTGAGGGTAGGACAAGAAGCAATGGGTGGAAACTAACCAAGGAGAGAAGCAACCTAGAACTAAGGAGAAACTTCCTAACAGTGAGGACAATTAACCAGGGGAACCGCTTGCCACCAGAGGTTGTGGGTGCTCCGTGAAGGGAGGCTTTTAAGAAGAGCCTGGGCAGACACTTCTCTGGAACGATAGGGCCTCCCGCTTGAGCAACGGGGTTGGACTAGAAGACCTCCAAGGTCCCTTCCAGTTCTGTTCTAATTGACAGTTGTTGCTGCAAATCTTTCCCCTTGCCACAACTGGAAAGAAGACGACCAGGAAAGGCACCTGGCCGGGCAACCAGCTCACGTGGCATTGAAACGCAACCGAGAGAGACAAAATCCCTCAAGATGTAAAAGTCGGGCTGCAGAATCCAGGAGGGAAAAAAAAAATGAAACAACAGGACGGAAACTCCCGATTTGATGATCGTCAAGGGTTGGCATAACGTAGCCGAGAGTCACAACTTACAGGAGCCGTGTCCAACGAGAAAGGAGTCTTTGTACTTGGGGTTCCTGCAAGGCAAAAGACATGCCAACTGTCAGCCTTCCAGACTTGGGACGGTAGGAAGTTAGCACCCAGCACCCTCTCCTAAAAAAATGAAATATGCTGGGAAATATTAAAAAGGCCGAATATTATATTTCCCTGGATGTGAAAAGGGAGAAACGTGTTTTTAGGCAGGAAACAGGCTCACTCTTAATAGTCCCCCCCCTTTGTTAATGAGCCATTAAAAAGCCTGGGCCAGTCTATTCTACATAACAAAGATCTCCCCCCCTTCAGCTCCAGGGTGATGAGATTAAGGCAGGATAGGATTAGCCCTTTCTCATCACAGGGCACCTGGGAAGAAGCAAGGCTCAACCAAACTTGGACTCAAAACACAGCCTAGAGGGTTGACCCTGCATGGCCCCATGGGAGTCTGACGACCAATCAGAAGACAAGATCAAGATCAAAGGCCAGAGAGAGCATTATTCTTCACCCAACATCTGGAAGCATCTGATCCCCCTTTTCTGTCCAGGAAGCCATGTCCATCATTAAACCATCTTTCCAAGCAGCCTCCACGTTTCCAGTGGAAGTGAACCCAGAAGGACATTTCTCCCAACAGGACAATATTTTTTTAGTGTGTTGCAGATATATTTTTGTTAGAATATTCATGACTGGGAGAGACCTGGGAACAAGGCCAGCCAATGAATAGGCATGGCAACTAAGCCAGCCAATGGGAGCTTAAACAGGCCTGAGTCTGTGCTGAGAATTGAAACTGAAACCAGTCTTGTCTGTATTAAGCTCTGTGCTGGAAATGAGACACTGTCAGCTCTGAACTCTGAGATGAAACCAGCTGTTCTCTCCTGCTTGTGTTCTGCTTGTAACTTCTACCACGTTGAAAGAATCTCCTATTGGTAGTAGTGTACATTTATTCATCTGTTATGATGTACAGTAATGGCCAAAACTGTGGAAACCCTTTGGGAAAAGTGTATTTTCTAAAACTGGCTAAACATCTCCACCCTCCTCCTCTCCACAAACCACACTCCCTTCTAGCACGGATGAGTTGGGCCATGAAATGTCTGTAAGAAAACTACCAAGCTCAGAGAGAATCAAAAACCCTTCATTTCAACCCACAATCATCCTCTTCCACCACCTCCTCCTCCTCTTCCTCCTTCTCTCCATAAACCGCTCTCCTTTCCAGCATTGATGATGTTACCTAGTTGAGCGTAATGAAACAAAACCACCAAGCTAAGAGAGCACCGAAGATCCCACACTCCTGCTTATTCTTGTGCCTTCCTCCCTTCCTCTACTCCTCCTTCTCTCCACAAACCCCCCTCCGTTCTAGCACTGATGATGTTCCCTAGTTGGGTCATGAAAAGTCTGCAAGAAAACCACCAAGCTTAGGGAGTACAAAGGATCTCACAGTCCTCCTCCTCCTCCTCCTCCTCCTCCTCCTCCTCCTCCTCCTCCTCCTCCTCCTCTTCCTCCTCCTCTTCCTCCTCCTCCAGTCCACAAACTTTCCTCCCTTTTAGCACTGATGACGTTTCCTAGTTTGGTTATGAAACATCTGAATAAAAACAACCAAGCTTAGGGAGTAGCAAGGATCTCACAGTCCTCCCCTTCCTCCTCCTCCTCCTCCTCCTCCTCCTCCTCCTCCTCCAGTCCACAAACTTTCCTCCCTTTTAGCACTGATGACGTTTCCTAGTTGGGTTATGAAATATCTGCATAAAAACAACCAAGCTTAGGGAGTAGCAAGGAACTCACAGTCCTCCCCTTCCTCCTCCTCCTCCTCCTCCTCCTCCTCCTCCTCCTCCTCCTCCAGTCCACAAACTTTCCTCCCTTTTAGCACTGATGATGCTACCTAGTTTGGTTATGAAACATCTGCATGAAAACAACCACGCTTAGAGAGCACCAGCGACCCCACAGTCCTCCTCTCTTCCTCCTCCTCCTCTCCACAAATCTCCCTCCCTTCTAGCACTGATGACGTTTCCTAGTTGGGTTATGAAACATCTGCATGAAGCCAACCAAGCTCAGAGGGCACCAAGGATCCTTCATTTCATTTCAACCCCGAGCTATAAATATTCTCCTTCGTTTTCTCTCCCCCGCCCAAAGATAAAACACAAAGTAAACAAATATAATAAAACCAAACCTACAAACTTGACCCAGGTAAAAAAAAGAAAGGGAAAAGTGCGCATAACAAATACAACGTTAGGAGTGAAGGTTTTCTATTTCTCATTCCCAGGGATTGCCAGAGGGCGCCCCTCCCTGACACCTGCAGAGCAGGCACTCACCAGGAGAGGGCGGTGACGGCCAGGCGCTTGGCCTTGTCGTACTGGAACTTCCAGAGGGGCAGCAGCGTCCCCATGTTGTCCCGATACTCGTCGGAGGCGTCTTCGAAGTACTTGAAATCTAGCAAAAAGGCGAAAGCCGTTTTTAAATCTGCATTTAGCAAATGATTGCACAAACCAAGTTTAAGGGGACTAAGGTGGGCCAATTACGACTGCGCAACTTCAACGAACAAATGATGTGGGATTGTGATGGTGAAGCCATGGCACGGGTGCCACAGGTGGCACAGGAGCCCTCTCTGCGGGCACGCGAGCCGCCGCCCCAACTCAGCTCCACCGAGTATGCATGCTCCTGCCTGAGCAGGGGGGTTGGACTAGAAGACCTCCAAGGTCCCTTCTGTTACATTGTTAATTAATCAGTGGAAGAACTTGCCTCCAGACCTTTTAGTTGCTCCATTTAAAAGACTTTGAAGGAAGTAGAGAATGGAGGGACGAAGGAATGGAAAGGAGTGGAGGGTGGAAGAGAGAGAAAGAGAAGGAGAGATAGTAGGAGAGGAAGAAGAAGAGTGGAGGAGAGGTAGGGGAAGAAGAAAGAGGTAAGGAGAGGTGGGCGGAAGGGAGAGAAAGAGAAGGAGAAGAGGGAGGAAGAGAGAGAAAGAGAAGGAGAGAGGGTAGGAAGGAGAGGAAAGAGGGTAGGAGTAGGGGAGAAGTAAGGGAAGGAAGAAGGGGAAGGAGAGGAGGAAGGAAGGAAGTAGAGAAGGAAGGGAGGGAGAAAAGAAAGAGAAAACAAGGTGGTGTCTTAGCAGGTGTGAAGGATGGTAAACAAAGCATTCCAAACTATACCTTATAACTTTTTTAATGGAATAATAATAATATAAGAATGGCAAAGAAAAAGAATAACTATGTGAATGTATATCCATAACTGTATGTAAGAGAATAAATGACAGTAAAAATATAAAGCACAATATAGCTAAATAATATTTGGTCATTTGCCCCTATTTTGAATGGTATGACTGTTGTGCTTTTTAATTATGTATTGTTTTGTGTTGTTACTAAACTGTCTGTATCCCCCCGTCCCTTTTTGAGCTGTGAGCCACCCTGAGTCCCCTTAGGGAAAAGGGCGGCATACAAATGAAATAAAACTCAAACTCCACCTGCATTTAAAAGAGACAGGCCACCCTTTGGAAGACAGCACAGTCCACCTTTTGGACAGAGAGGACCGCTGGGTTGAAACAGCGGACGAAGAGGCCATTTCTGTCCAAATTGGACAGCCCCCTTTCAACAGAGGGGGAGGGATATGACATCATGTATCTCCAGTCTACAACACGGTCCTTTCAGCAGCTCCAGGAAGGCTCCAAGTGGCCTCTCAAAGGATGCAAATGACCAGCTGTCCGCATGGAGTATAAATCCTTCCCTTCCCCACCATCCAGTCAGAGCTGAAGAAGCTCCTTGGATGAGAAGTGAAACATCTTCAAAAGAAAAACAAGAGTCCGGTTGCCTCTTGAGAAAAGTCACCCCTGGTAGAAGAAGGGTGCCACTTTCAGGCAGCGTCCCAGCCAGCCCTCCGGGTCCTCACCTTGAGCGATGTCATCAAAAGTGTTCTGGTTGACCATCCGCTCCACGATCTTCGCTGCCTTGGCCACTTTGTTGATGTCGTCACTCTGTTGAAGAAAAAGGGGAAGGTTTGCGAGCGAAGGAAGGAGGCCCTGTGAGGACGCCTGCTTGGTGTCCTTGCCAACGCACCTTTTCGATCGCAGGACATGGTGCTGGCTAGCAGCTGCCTTGGAGTGGTGGCACCTCCAGCTAGGATGGAGGGAGGGTAACGTCTGCAAGGCTAGAAGGGAGGAGGATCATCGTGGGGTACTTGGTGCTCTCTGAGCTTGGCTGTTTTCTTGCAGATGTTTTATTATCCAACTAGGCAATATCATCAGTTCTAGAAGGGAGTAGTGCTTGCAGAGAGGAGGAGGAGGAGGAGGAGGAGGAGGAGGAGGAGGAGGAGGAGGAGGAGGAGGAGGAGGAGGAGGAGGAGGAGGAAGAGGAGGAGGAGGAGGAGGAGGAGGAGGAGGAGGAGGAGGACGACGACGACGACTGTGGGGTCCTTGGAACTCTCTGAGCTTGGTGGTTTTCTTGCAAACATTTTATTACCTAACTAGGCAATATCATCAGTTCTAGAAGGGAGTAGTGCTTGCAGAGGGGAGGAGGAGGAGGAGGAGGAGCAGGAGCAGGAGCAGGAGGAGGATGACGACTGTAGGGTCCTTGGTGCTCTCTGAGCTTGGCTGTTTTCTTGCAGATGTTTTATTATCCAACTAGGTAACATCATCTGTGCTAGAAGACAGTGGAGTCTGCAGAGAGGAGGAGGAGGAGGAGGAGGAGGAGGAGGAGGAGGAGGAGGAGGAGGAGGAGGAGGAGGACGACGACTGTGGGCTCCCGGCCTTCCGCAAAGCCACCAAGTCCTGGCTGCTCCAGCAGGCCGGGGGGCTTGTGAAACATCCAGCCCCACGGAAACTGTGAATGTTGCGTATTTTAAAGTGTTGTTTTTGTCTATTTATCCCCCTTCCCTTGTTTATTGTGAGCCGCCCGGAGTCCTTCCGGAGTGGGCAGCATACAAGACAAATAAACTAAACTAAATCCAGCCTCTCTCTGAGCTTGGTGGTTTTTCTTGCAGACGTTACCCAACTAGGTAACATCATCAGTGCCAGAAGGGAGTTCTGAGAGGAGGAGGAGGAGGAGGAGGAGGAGGAGGAGGAGGAGGAGGAGGAGGAGGAGGAGGAGGAGGAGGAGGAGGAGGAGGAGGAGGAGGAGAAGGAGGACGACGACGACTGTGGGGTCCTTGGTGCTCTCTGAGCTTGGTGGTTTTCTTGCAGACATTTTATTACCTAACTAGGCAACATCATCTGTGCTAGAAGGGAGTAGTGCTTGCAGAGAAGAAGAGGAGGAGGAGGAGGAGGAGTGGGGGAGGAGGAGGAGGAGGAGGAGGAGGAGGAGGAGGAGGAGGAGGAGGAGGAGGAGGAGGAGGAAAATGACTACGGTGGAGTCCTTGGTGCTCTCTGAGTTGGGTTTTTTCCTTGCAGACTTTTCATGACCCAACTAGGGAACATTATCAGTCGGGCCATAAAATACCTGCAGGAAAACCACCCTTTTAAGAGCCTTGGGGAATTGACTTTCCCAGCCCAGCTTGCCCGCTTGCAAACTCTTTGCCGGGAGGGCTGGCTTAGCAAGCCCTGCAATTCTCCCTTTCTGGAGGATTTTCAGTGATATTATTTTACACAGCAGCAATAACGGAAGCCTTCGACACGAGGCGCCCTATCGGTTCGTGGGAAATAAACGTTTTTGCAATATTCACCTTTGAAAAAGAAAAAGAAAGAGGGAAACTCACATTGACCTTGGAGCTACAGATTGCCTGCCACAAACAATCCCTCTTTTGCAGACTTTTAATTACTTAAGAAATAAAATACCGATGCCAATAATGTTCCCCAGGGGGGATCTCTGCAACCTTGTTGGTATGGAAACCACCCGTTGGCCCAGAATGAATAGGATACCGCCAGAAATTTGGCTGACCGTTTTTGTCCGAGCCAGTGGCGCAATGGGCAGGGGTTACTCTGAGCCTTCCTTGCTAGGAAAGGGTTGCGTGGCCGAATGCTCCAATGTCCTAAAGACAAAGGTTTATCCCCAAAAAGCTGCTAGTGAGGGATCCTTGGGGGCTCTCTGAACTTGCTTGTTTTCTTGCAGACGTTTCACGACCCAACTAGGGGACATCATCAGTGCTAGGGATGTTACCTACTGGTAGTTTGGGTAATTAAACATTTACAAGAAAAGGAGGGAGGAGAAAGACCGTGAAGCCCTTGGTGCTCTCTAAACTTGCTTGTTTTCTTGCAGATGTTTCATTATCCAAGCTATATAACGTCATCAGTGCTAGGGATGTTACCTAGTTTGGGTAATGCAACATCTGCAAGAAAAGGAGGGAGGAGGGAGGGGGAGGACCACGACGGTGGGATCCTTTGTTGTTTTCTTGCAGATGTTTCATTATCCTAACTAGGTAACATCATCAGTGCTAGAAGAGAACGGAGGTTACAGAGAGGAGGAGGATGCGGAGGATGCGGAGGAGGAGGAGGAGGAGGAGGAGGAGGAGGAGGAGGAGAACTGTGGGGTGCATGGTGCTCTCTGGGCTGAGTTGTTTTCTTGCAGACATTTTACGACCCAACTAGGTAGCATCATCAGTGCTGGAAGGGAGGGAGATTTGAGGAGGAGGAGGAGGAGGACGACGACAACTGTGGGGTGCTTGGTGCTCTCTGGGCTGAGTTGTTTTCTTGCAGACATTTTACGACCCAACTAGGTAGCATCATCAGTGCTGGAAGGGAGGGAGATTGGAGGAGGAGGTGGAGGAGGAGGAGGAGGAGGAGGAGGAGGAGGAGGGGGAGGAGGAGGAGGAGGACAACTGTGGGGTGCTTGGTGCTCTCTGGGCTGAGTTGTTTTCTTGCAGACATTTCACAACCCAACTAGGTAGCATCATCAGTGCTGGAAGGGAGGGAGATTTGAGGAGGAGGAGGAGGAGGAGGAGGAGGAGGAGGAGGTGGTGGTGGTGGTGGTGGTTGGTTGATTTTCTTGCAGACATTTCATGGCCCAAACTAAGTAACATCATCAGCGCCAGTGGTATTACCTAGTTTGGGCCATGAAGCATCTGTAAGAAAACCACCAAGCTCATTGAGCACCAAGCACCCCCACAATTCAACTCTGAGCTGCAAATATTCTTATTTATTTATTTATTTATTTATTTATTTATTTATTTATTTATTTATTTATTTATTTATTTATTTATTTATTTGTATTTTGGTCACTTTATTACATGAGATATTAAATATTTTAGGTTTCAACTACCAAGCAACACCTTTCAATGGCGAAAACACAGGGAGCATGCTGTCTTGCTTGAATTACTTTTTCTTTAAAAACAACGTCCAGTCCCTAATATATATTTTACAAAACAGCCTTACAGGAAGAAGTGACATCTTTTCTACAGGACTTTTATGATGTTTAATACATAACTGAAAAAAAGCCACCTAAACAGAAATGAAGGCCACGTTTTCACAGCTGTAGGATTCGGCAGCCAAAGCTGGTCAAGGAGCTGAAACATTATAACTGGGACGATATTTTCATTTAAAGCTGCTAGTGAAAAGATGAGATGATCATAAGGCTGAAAGGTCTTCTCGTCCAAGTCTATTTATTTGTGAACATTTCTAGGGATACGGAATATATAGAATAACAGAGTTGGAAGGGACCTTAGAGGTCTTCTACTCCAACCTCTTGCTTAAGTAGGGTACCGATTTAAGCCATGCCACCCCCGAAACACACCTTTGCATGTCTTCATCCCCAGAATTAGCAGCAGAAAACAACAGCCGATGCGCCAATTACAGCCTTGCAGTGGGAATTAATGAAGTGTGCCGAGAAATGGAGACCCCCTTGGAACAATTTCTGTTTCTTCCTAATGATCTATTTCTGGCAGGCTCATCTTTCTGAGATGTAACACTGTCAATCTGTTATTCCGTTTTTTACTGTCTCTTTTGAATGGTGTGTAGACATTGTTCATCCCTATGTGTTGGTCGATGGCTGATTGGTGTGAATGCCGGACTTCCAGAAATCCCCAAGCACAGTGCTTCATCTTTTTGAGCCGGGAATAACATCCCAAGTGCCCAGTCCTCATGAGATTTACCATCAGTTGAGAGTCACTTCCCAGAAGGGACTTTTGTGACTGTTAAAGAGGCTCGTTTACAGACAGTCCTCAACCTACGACCTCAATGGAGCCCCACATTTCTGCAGCTAAGGGACACATTGGTTACATGGATTTTGTCCCATTTTATGACTTTCCTTGCTGCATTTGTTAAGTGAAATCACTGGGGTGGTTGAGTGAGGAGCAGGATTGGGAAGTGAATCTGGGTTTTCCCGTTGACCTTTGCTTGTCCGAAGGTCGGTACAGGGCTTTGCGTGATAGCCGACTCATAAATATGAGTCGGCTATCAAGCGTCCGAATTTTGATCACGTGACCATGGGGAAATGCTTCAACAGTTTTAAGTGTGAAACATGGTCATAAGTACTGTAGGCACAAAAAAATGGAAGGACAATTTCGATTCCCACCATGGATGAATGGCTACAGGAGCTGAAGGGAGTTGGCAGAAATGGCTAAATGATTTTGATCAAAGAAAAGAATATAAGTACTTTTGTGGCTGCATGGAAACCACTTCTGGACTTTGTGCTCGAGGTGGGGGGAAAAATGAAACTTTTGATTTTGGCTTTTACTGATTAGATTGATTCGTTTTTATAGAAATGGCTAGTTTACGTTATTTATTTATTTATTTATTTATTTATTTATTTATTTATTTATTTACTATTTACTATTTACTTATTATCTATTATCTATTATCTATTATCTATTGTCTATTGTCTATTGTCTATTGTCTATTGTTTATTATTTATTTAACTTATATACCGCTTCCTAGGGCTTTCAGCCCTCTCTAAGTGGTTTACAGATTTTTAGCAAATTGAGTCAGCAAATTGCCCCCACAGTCCGGGTCCTCATTTCACCCACCTCGGAAGGATGGAAGGCTGAGTCAACCTTGAGCCGGTGAGATTAGAACCGCTGAACTGCAGATAACAGTCAGCTGAAGTGGCCAAGGTGGCGCAGTGGTTAAATGCAGCACTGCAGGCTACTGCTAGATCAGCAGTTCAGCGGTTCAAATCTCACCGGCTCAGGGTTGACTCAGCCTTCCATCCTTCCGAGGTGGGTGAAATGAGGACCCAGATTGTTGGGGGCAATATGCTGACTCTCTGTAAACCGCTTAGAGAGGGCTGAAAGCCCTATGAAGTGGTATATAAGTCTACTGCTATTGCTATTGCCTGCAGTACTGCACCCTAACCACTGCGCCACCTCGGCTCCTATTATGAGCCCTGGTGGCGCAGTGGTTAGAGTACAGTACTGCTGGCTACTTCTGCTGACTGCTGTCTGCCTCCAATTTGGCAGTTCGAATCTCATCAGGCTCAAGGTCGACTCAGCCTTCCATTCTTCTGATGTGGGTAAAATTAGGACAAGAGGCTCACACTGTAAACCGCTTAGAGAAGGCTGTAAAGCACTGTGAAGCGGTAGATAAGTCTAAGTGGTATTGCTATTTATTTTTTCCTTCCTTCCTTCCTTCCTTCCTTCCTTCCTTCCTTTCCTTCCGTCCTTTCCTTCCGTCCTTTCCTTCCTTTCTTCCTTCCTTCCATGAGCTGTTGTAGCACAGTGGTTAGAATGTAGTATTGCAGGCTGATTCTGCCCACAGTCAGTGGTTCGATCCTGACTGGCTCAAGGTTGACTCAGCCTTCCATCCTTCTGAGGTGGGTAAAATGGGGACCCAAATTGTTGGGGGCAAGAGGCTGACTCTGTAAACCGTTTAGAGAAGGCTGTAAAAGCAATATGAACTGTTATATAAGTCTAAGCGCTATTGCTATTATGGAAAAGTAAAAAGTTGTGGTTAGATGTTAAGGCTTTATTTTACAACAGAGGGAGAAGCCAATCAAAGCTTTTTCTAACCCTAACCCAACGTGCCTTCGTTTTTCTATTTTGTATTTTATCCTATAATCTAATGAATGTTTAAAGATAGGGGAAAAGGCCGTAAGTCCCTTTTTTTCAATGATGTTGTAATGTGAAACAGTCACTAAATGAACTGTTGTAAATTGAGAACTAGCTGTACAGGGGTGCATAATTCAGCAGCGAAGTTTCAGGCTCTGCACGGATACAGGGAGATGTTTTTCTTCCCTATAATAAACGCGCCAAGAAAAGGCTTGAGGCTTAATCCATCATTAGCCCCTGCATTGTCGGTCTAATTAAATCAGCCGTCTGATCCTTTTTCCTTGCCATCCGTTTTCCTTCCGAAAAAATCAATTAATAGGCTTAAAATCGATCGTCTCTTCCCTGCCACCCACTGGGCTCCATCAAGGGCAGCCGTAATGGGTTCCTCGCATTTGGTTTAGTGTCCCGCGTGAACTCGGCTAAATCTTGCGCTGATTCTTTATTCAGCAAACCACGGTTAATCTGGTAGTTCCTAGCAGGATTTCCAGATTCTGGAACGGCTTTCTTCCCTCGGCTGTCCGTCTGGCAAAGTGGCAAGATTCGTTTCTCTCGCCATGTTACATGCATACATCCACAGTAGACTGTTGTTTCTCTGTCACAGAATATAGGTGTATGCATAATTTTGTATTTATTTGTTTATTTTGTTGTGTTCATGTAGCGTATATGAGAAGTGGTAACCCTTTCAGAGCTGTATGCAATGGAATTTCATTTTAATGTATGCCGATTATTGTACATTCAAAGTGACCATAAAGTTATTATTCTATTCTATTCTCTATGCTCTTAAATTCTATTCTATTCTATTCTATTCTTTCTATTCTATTCTATTCTATTCATTCTATTCTATTCTACTGTTCTATTCTATTCTCTATTCTCTTAACTTTTATTCTATTCTATTCTGTTCTTCTGTTCTGTTCTATTCTATTCTTTCTTCCCTTAACTTCTATTCCATTATATTCTCTCTTCTCTTAACTTCTATTCTATTCTATTCTTCTGTTCTGTTCTATTCTATTCTCTATTCTCTTAACTTTTATTCTATTCTATTCTATTCTATTCTATTCTTCTTTCTATTCTATTCTCTATTCTCTTAACTTCTATTCTATTCTACTCTCTCTTCTCTTAACTTCTATTCCATTATATTCTCTCTTCTCTTAACTTCTATTCTATTCTATTCTATTCTTCTGTTCTATTCTATTCTCTTAACTTTTATTCTATTCTATTCTATTCTCTCTTCTCTTAACTTCTATTCTATTCTATTCCATTCTTCTGTTCTATTCTATTCTCTATTCTCTTAACTTTTATTCTATTCTATTCTTCTATTCTATTGTCTTAACTTCTTTTCTATTCTACTCTCTCTTCTCTTAACTTCTATTCCATTATATTCTCTCTTCTCTTAACTTCTATTCTATTCTTCTGTTCTATTCTATTCTCTATTCTCTTAACTTTTATTCTATTCTATTCTATTCTATTCTATTCTATTCTATTCTATTCTATTCTATTCTCTCTTCTCTTAACTTCTATTCTATTCTATTCCATTCTTCTGTTCTATTCTATTCTCTATTCTCTTAACTTTTATTCTATTCTATTCTCTCTTCTCTTAACTTCTATTCCATTATATTCTCTCTTCTCTTAACTTCTATTCTATTCTATTCTTCTGTTCTATTCTATTCCTATTCCTATTCCCTTGCCAACAACCAAGCAGTAAAAAATAGTCTAATCAAGAAACCAATAACACTAGCAACCCTGACCAAACCACTTGAATTTAAACAGGGAGCAAACCCCACTCATTTCTAGCACTGATAATGTTACCTAGTTGGGTCATGAAACATCTGTGAGAAAACAGCCAAGTTCAGAGAGCACCAAGGACCCCACAGTCTCCCTCCTCCTCCTCCCCCTCCCTCCTTATCCTTCTTCCAGAAACCTCACTGGACTAGCCTGTTAAGATTGAACCGCTTTGCTTCTTTCCAACCTAACTTGCCAACGAACTGGCAGAGGGAAGGGGGAAATGGAATGTCAAGAATGTATGTGGAGATCGTGAGCGCCTGGAAACCATCAAGGTCACCGCTGCAGATGCTGGAGAAAGAGGCGGACTGTTCCTATAACAGGAAGACGTATTATAATTGGACAATGTGGTCAACCAGAGGTGGGGAGAAAGGGAATCTATAGTTGAACTAAGCAAGCATTTGTGTGGGAAAACCGGAGCTGGTTTTGATTCTTCAGTACCAAAATGCTGTATCCAACAAAGTTTTACTTTAGAGAATTCGAAACTTCCAAGAGTGTTTCCTTATTTCACATACACTAGTCAGGCAGTTGACACCTGGTCCCATAAAACCTTTCCGAGGGTTTATGGGAGTTTGATGTACAGGTAGTCCTCAACTTACGACCACAGTTGAGCCCAAACTTTCCGTGAGACAGTCATTAAGTGAATTTTGACCAATTTCACGACCTTTCTGGCCCCAATTGTTAAGCGTATCGCTGCAGTCGTTAAGACAGTTGTTAAGTGAATCTGGCTTCCCCGTTGACTTTGCTGGTCAGGAAGTCGCAAAAGGATATCACGTGACCCCAGGACACTGCAACCGTCATAAATACAAGTCAGTTGCCAAGCTATCTGAATGTACATTATGTGACCACGGGGGTGCTGCAATGGGTGTGTGAAAAATGGCCATCAGTCACTTTTTTCAGTGCCATTATAACTTTGAATGGTCACTAAACAAACGGTTGTAAGTTGAGGACTACCTATATAAAATATCAGCTAGAGTGACCAGAAGAGAAAACAGGTTAGTTGGCTAATGAATGTATTCTATTTTATTTTTCTTTATGTATATTGAGAGCATATGCACCAAAGGGAAATTCCTTGTGTGTCCAATCACATTTGGCCAATAAAGAATTCTGTTCTGTTCTATTCTATTCCATTCCATTCCATTCCATTGTTTTCGACTCCACTCCACTATTCTATTCCATATTTCTATTCTATTCTATTCCATTCTTTTCGACTCCACTCCACTCTATTCTATTCCATATTTCTATTCTATTCTATTCCATTCTGTTCTGTTCTATTCCATTCCATTCCATTCCATTGTTTTTCACTCCACTCTATTCTATTCCATATTTCTATTCTATTCTATTCTATTCCATTCCATTCGACTCCACTCCACTCTATTCTATTCCATATTTCTATTCTATTCTATTCCATTCCATTCCATTCTTTTCGACTCCACTCCACTCTATTCTACTCCATATTTCTATTCTATTCTATTCTATTCTATTCTATTCTATTCTGTTCTGTTCTGTTCTGTTCTGTTCTATTCCATTCCATTCCATTCCATTGTTTTTCACTCCACTCTATTCTATTCCATATTTCTATTCTATTCTATTCCATTCCATTCTTTTCGACTCCACTCCACTCTATTCTATGTTTCTATTCTATTCTATTCTATTCCATTCCATTCGACTCGACTCTATTCTATTCCATATTTCTATTCTATTCTATTCCATTCCATTCCATTCGACTCGACTCCACTCTATTCCATATTTCTATTCTATTCTATTCTATTCCATTCCATTCCATTCCATTCTTTTCGACTCCACTCCACTCTATTCTATTCCATATTTCATTTCATTTCTATTCTATTCTATTCTATTAAAAGGTGGAGATAAGAAGATAGCCTGAAGAAAGACTGGAATTAAAGCACGCTCAACACAACACGGAAAGATGCAACAGTACCTGTGATTCCAGAGAGGTTAATTTCCTTCCCATCATTTTGTCTTCTTTCTTGGTCACGGGAGCTTTCTGTTTTTCTTTCTCCTTTGACTTCTCCAGTTTTTGAAGCTCTTCCACGTAAACGTCGTAGATGGTCCACTGTGAGGAGCAAAAAGTGCATCAGTCGTAGATTCACAGAAGCGGAAGATGCTTTTCTTGGTTCAGCTAGTCCAGTGTTTTCCAAACTTGGCAGCTGTGAGAGGTGTGGACTTCAACTCCCAGAATCCCCCAGCCAGCATAGCTGAATTCTGGGAGTTGAAGTCCACATCTCTTACCAAGCTTGAAAAAAAACAACACTAATTCAGTCCCCATGCATTCTCCTAGGAAACGCCAAGCAAGCATAGAAACCAACTCAACCAAAATTAGAGACGTGCCAATTATTATCGTGCGACTATGGTACCTGAGCGCAAAGGTTTGCAAAATTTTAATCCCAACAGGAATCGAAACAGGATGAAGGAGAGGGAGATGTCCAGGCAGAGAGAGGCCCAAGTAAGAAAGAACTGCAGCAAACAAGAAAGTGGGTTTAGGAAGGAGGGAAGAAAAAAGCAAAGACGATAGAAAGGTAGAATCTGCAAGCAAAGCTCTTCACTGTTCCATAAGAAAATTCCCCAAGGACAGAGGGGAAGAGCTAAGATCATGCCAGGCAGACAAAAAAAGAGGAAAAATAACATTAAATAGACCTTCAATTTCAATTCAAGATTTTTTTTATTTTTTTAATACAAATTATATATATTATAGGAACAAAGCATTGTCCGGATTTTTTCTTTTACACTCTGCCAGATCCCTAAAAGTGATACTGCCATTCAATTGGGAAGAGGGGGGCCTTGGAGTCAATTTATTGGCAGTGCCTGTGACAACTGATATTTACAACTGGTTTCCTGGCCCTGAAATGCCTGAGACCCCATCACCTTTTGGGGGAACGTTTACGACGGCCATCTGGGACGTTTCACTTTACTGTCTAACAGAAGATAGCCATGGGAATGTGTTGTGGCCCGGCAGGAGCTTTTGGAGCTGCAACCAGACTCCGACAGCGAGGGGCCCTCTGAGTCGGCTCTGGAGGATGTGGAGGACCCTGGACAGGGTTCCGACTCCGAGCAGGGCGCAGAGAGGCTGGTTGGCCACCAGGAGGCGCCTGAGCCTTGGACCAGTGGGGAGGAGACAAGGCAGAGTGAGCCAGAAGCCAGTAGTCAGTTGTTTCTGGATGCCTGGCACCGAAGAGCTAATAGGCGTCAGGAACAGTTGCGCAGTTACAGGAGGTGATTGCACTCAGCTGGTGGTCATTAGGCTCCTCTCCAGACTATAAAAGGACTGCTTGTGCACATGGCCCTCTTGCAGAAGTCAACATAGGAACTAATGTCGGAGAACATTATTGTGAGCTTGGCAGGCTGGATTGCTGCCAGGGCTTATCTGTGCTGGATTGCTGCCCAAACTTGTCTGTGCCGGTTTGCTGCCAAGGACCTGTCTGTCTGTTAATTAAATGCCGTAACTTATCTTTGACTCGGAGTGTGTGTTGGTGTGGGACGAAGGGGGTGAGAACAGGAATGTATGTTTATTCAGCTCTCAGGGCAGTTGATAAAGGAAGCATCTTCACACTTCTGTATTGACTAGAATCTGCATTCTAACAAATGGGAGGGGTCTCTACTGCTTAATTCTACTTGCATTACCTAAAGGGATTCAGACGTTGCTTTGACTTTAATGGCTTCCATTCTTCTTAATAAAAGGTTCCTTTCGAAATACTCTGTTTCAAGTGTCTTCATTTTCTTAAGTTAGGAGAGGAGCCCTTACACACCCTCTCATTTACATAGTCCGTTTTACACCAAAGTTTTGCTTTCACTTTCAGCCAAATTATTCTCTCCTATTATTTTCATCTTTATACTTATTTTTCTTCCTACATAAACAATATCTTCCATTGCCCCTTCCAAGTTACACCAAATTTCCCTTTCTTATTTCCTCCATTGGTGTATTTTATTATAAACAACATATATCTTCTAATTCAATTTAAACAGAAAGAGCATTTCTTTCATTTTTTCTACAATTAACCATATACAATAATTTCTTTATTTCTTTATTCATTATATAACAATAACAATCTTACTACTATTTCTCTTTGGTCTACTAATGTACGTAACTCTCTTCTCCTTTCTTTCTCTTTTAACCATTTTCTCTTGGACTCTCAAAAATTCCACTTTTAATTCTTTTTCCCTTCTTCTCTCCCTTTCTCCTAAATTCTTTTTCCTATTTTTGTGGTTATTGTATCTTTTCTTCAGGGTATTTATTTTTATTATTCAAGTAACTTTTCCCAGGGTTTCCCCTGTTTCTCCTTCCTCCCTTACGGTTTTGTGGTTTCTCTTTTGTGGGATCTACCATCACTCAGGCTGGGGGGACAAAACTTACACCCCTCAGAAAGGGCCTGCAACTTGGGAGTCCTCCTGGACCCACAGCTAACTTTTGACCACCATCTCTCAGCTGTGACCAGGGGGGCATTTGCCCAGGTTCGCCTGGTGCGCCAGTTGCGGCCCTACCTGAATCGGGAGGCCCTCACAACAGTCACTCGAGCCCTTGTGATCTCCAGGCTGGAATACTGTAATGTGCTCTACATGGGGCTGCCCTTGAAGAGCATCCGGAGACTTCAGCTAGTCCAGAATGCGGCCGCGCGAGTGATCGTGGGCGCACCACGGTTCGCCCACATAACACCGATGCTCCGTGAGCTGCACTGGCTACCTGTCGATCTCCGGGTGCACTTCAAGGTCCTACTCACCACCTATAAAGCGCTCCATGGTAGCGGATCTGGCTATTTGAGAGACCGCCTTCTGCCGATTACCTCCCTGCGTCCCATCAGATCGCATAGAGTTGGCCTCCTCCGTATTCCATCCGCCAGTCAGTGCCGACTGGCGACTACTCGGAGGAGAGCCTTCTCTGTTGCGGCTCCGACACTATGGAACAATCTCCCCGTAGAGATTCGTACCCTCACCACCGTCCAGGCCTTCCGCACAGCCCTCAAGAACTGGCTAGCCCGTCAGGCCTGGGGATAAGTCTACTTTCGCCCCTCCCGAATGCTGAGTGAATGTTGAGTTTTACTGTTTAATTTACTTTTGTGCACATTTCTTTTTGTATTGTCCTACACTCCCTTTCCTTCTTGATTGTAAGCCGCCCTGAGTCCCCTCAGGGAAAAGGGCGGCCTATAAATGTCTAATAAATAAATAAATAATAAATAAATAAATCTTCCCCCTTTGTCTGTTTTTTCTTTGCGACTATCAATCCCAGTGAAATCTTCTATCTGCATTTTATTTTAAATTATCTTCCTGTACCTCCCTTGTGCCCTCTTTCACCCCCTCTTCTCCTATTTCTTGAGTAGAACTTCAATTCCATGGGTGTTACATTGCAAAACCTTGCACAAGTTATTTTTGCCCCAGCAACTCAAAGTCTAAAATCATTCAGACGCACGTAACAAGATTTCTAAGTCAGATTTCTCAAAGATTGTCCTCAGTTGGAGTTTGGAGTTTTATTTCATTTGTATGCCGCCCTTTTCCCTAAGGGGACTCAGGGCAGCTCACAACTCAAAAAAGGGGGGGGGGGGATACAAACAGTTTAACAAGAACACAAAACAATACATAGTTAAAAAGCACAACAATCATACCATTCGAGATAGGGGCAGTGAATCTTTAGCCCCAGGCCTGTCGGAACAGCCAGGTTTTGAGGGCTTTGCGGAAGGCCTGGAGGGTGGTGAGGGTTTGAATCTCCACAGGGAGTTCGTTCCAGAGGGCCGGAGCAGCCACAGAGAAGGCTCTCCTCCGGGTAGTCACCAGTCGGCATTGGCCGGCGGATGGAATTCGGAGGAGGCCTAGTCTGTGGGATCTAATCGGTCTAGTGGAGGTGATTGGCAGCAGGCGGTCTCTCAAGTACCCAGGTCCAATACCATGAAGGGCTTCATAAGTGACGACTAACGCCTTGAAGCGTATCCGGAGACCAATAGGCAGCCAGTGCAGCTCGCGGAGGATAGGTGTAACATGGGTGTATCGAGGTACACCCACAATCGCTCGCGCGGCTGCATTCTGGACAAGCTGAAGTCGCCGAATACTCTTCAAGGGCTGCCCCATGTAGAGCACGTTGCAGTAGTCCAGTCTGGAGGTTGCTTGGAACAAATGGAGGAGACACAAATGGTTGTCTGATCTCTTCTCGAAAACCTCCAGCGATGGAGCACCCACAACCTCTGGAGGCAAGGCGTTGTACCAGTGATGTGCAGTCAGGGGAGGCAGGGGAGGCAGAGCCTCACCACTGTCATCATGAAAAGGAAAAAAAAAATGTAAAAGGAAAAAGGCTGAGCTAGTTGCTGCCGGAGTCACAGTGGATGACTCTGCTTAGTGCTTAACTGTTTAAAAAAGCCTCTAAAAACAGTGCCCTCTACAGGAGGAGGCGGGAGAACCACGTGCCTCATTTAGTCTGACTTTATGATCACTCGAGCAGAGTTAAGCAAGGGTTAAAAGCCGAAAAATTCTTTATGTAGATGAGGCACATGGTTCTCTCGCCTCCTCCTGTAGAGGGCATTTTTTTTTAGAGGCTTTTTTTTAAAGAGTTAAGCAGAGTCATCCATTGGGGACTCTGGCAGCAGCTAACCCGGCCTGACCTCAGCAGCTCTTGCCTTTTTCCTTTTACATTTTAACATTTTCATCATGGCAGGCAAGAGCAGAGTTGAAATCTGTGAAACAGCTGGAAAAGGTATGTGGGTCGGAGGAAGGGGGGAGGAATTCAAAATTAATGTCATTTGTAAGTAATTGTAAGTAATTTGTGTGTGTGTGTGTGCATGCGTTTGTTTCTTCACTCAGAGGGAAGGGGGGTAGGAGAGGTGGGGGGGCAGCCCGCCAGCTTTCTTTCTTTGTGTCGGGGCAGCCCGCCAGCAGAGGTGGGTCTTTTACTCACCTCTGCTGGCAGGCTGGTGCTTTCTTTCTTTTTGCCCACCCCGCCTCTGTGTCGGACATAGTGACGGGGCAGGCAAAAGCCGCTTTCTTTCTTTTTGCCTCACCAGCCATAAACCTCACCGCACGTCACTGCGTTGCACTGACTAACAGAATAACAGCTGGGACCGTGAAGGTCTTCTAGTCCAGACCCCTGCTCTGGCAGGAGACCCGATACCCAGAGGTGGGATTCAATCGTTTTTACTACTGGTTCAGTGGGCGTGGGGGTGGCCTGGTGGGCATGGCAGGAGATGGATACTGCAAAATCCCCATTCCCTCCCCATCAGGTGGGACTCGGGAGGCAGAGAATAGGTGGGGGTGGGGCCAGGCAGAGGTGGTATTTACCGGTTCTCTGAACTACTCAAAATTTCCACTAAGAGCCGAGGTGGCGCAGTGGTTAGGGTGCAGTACTGCGGGCCACTTCAGCTGACTGCTATCTGCACTTCAGCGGTTCTAATCTCACTGGTTCAGGGTTGACTCAGCCTTCCATCCTTCCGAGGTGGGTAAAATGAAAACTGTGGGGGCGATATGCTGACTCTGTAAACCGCTTGGAGAGGGCTGAAAGCCCTATGAAGCGCTATATAAGTCTAACTGCTATTGCTACCGGTTCTCCGGGACTGGTCAGAACCTGCTGAATACCACCTCTGCTATACCATTCCAGACAAATGGTAGTCCAATCTCTACTTGAAAGCCTCCAGTGATGGAGCACTGACAACTTCTGGAGGTGAGCTGTTCCACAGGTTAATTGTCCTCACTGTCGGGAAATTTCTCCTCAGTTGCTTCTCTCCTTGATTAGTTTCCACCCATTGCTTCTTGTTCTGCCTTCAGGTGCTTTGGAGAATAGTTTGATTTCCTCTTTTTTGGGGCAGATCCTGAGATATTGGAACAGTGCTATCATGTCTCCCCTAGTCCTTCTTTCCATTAAACTAGACATACCCAGTTCCTGCAACCGTTCTTCATATGTTTTAGCCTCCAGTCCCCTAATCCTCTTTGTTGCTCTTCTCTGCACTCTTTCCAGAGTCTCCACATCTTTTCTACATCGTGGCGACCAAAACTGAATGCAAATATTCCAAGTGTGGCCTTTCCAAGGCCTTATAAAGTGGCATTAACCCTTCACGTGATCTCGATTCCATCCCTCTGTTCATGCAGCCTAGGATTGTATTCTATCCCTCTGTTGACAGATGCTAGATTGGATGCACAGCTGCCCTGGCAGACCGGTTCCACCACAAAACCGCGGACGACAAAATCGCGGTCGACGAAAGCGTGCATTTGACGTCATCACAGCGCAACAAAAACATTGCGCTGTGATCGAAAAATGTAAAAATAAAGCGAAAACCTTACCCTAACCCCCCCAAACCTAACCCTAAACCTAACCCTAAATCTAACCCTAAACCTAACCGTTAACGTAACGCTAAACCTAACGCTAACCCTAAACCTAACGCTAAACCTAACCCTAACGCTCTAAACCTAACCCTAACCCTTAACCTAACCCTAACCCTAAACCTAAACCTAACCCTTACCTTTATGTGAATCGGCTTGCTTTAATTTTATTTTTATTTCAATTTTTAATTTTTTTCGTCGCGCTGTGATGACGTCAAATGCGCGCTTTCATCGAGCGAGATTTTGTCCTCCGCGGTTTTGACAGGTCACGGGCAGACCCACAAGGAAGAAAGAAGCAGTTACCTGGTTAGCGGTGTCCGAGAAAGTGGCTCTTGGTGGGGGCTCCATCTGGCAGGCCCTGTCCTGTAAGAAAGACGTTCGTCAAGGATTTCATCCCAGAATTGGAGCACTGCGCAGTTAATTTTTTGGGAGTTCCAAGGGTGGGTAAAATTTGCTGCGTGCGGGACAAGAGTTACACCATGGGTCCTCAAACTACGGCCCGGGGGGGGGGCACATGCGGCCCGCCAAAGCCATTAATCTGGCCCTCACGGGACCACAAGGCTGCCCCGCCCACATCAGCCCACCCACCCTTTGGCCCCAGGAGGCCAAAAACAATGGTGAAAATGGACTGTGTTTGGCCAAAAACCGGGCCGTTTTCGCCTGGATTTTGCCTGCAGAATCCTTCTGGAGGCAGGGAGGTGCCCCAGGAGGGCAAAAACTGGTCCATTTTTCATCTCCCCCACCACAAGAAGATAGACAGAGAAAGAGAGAGAGATACAGAAAGAGAGGGAGGGAGACAAGAGACACACAGACAGAGAGAAAGAGAGTGAGAGACAGAAAGAGGGAAGGAGACAGAGACACACAGAGAGAAAAAGAGAGACAGAGAGGGAGACAGAGAAAGAGAGGGAGAGACAGAGCGATAGAGAGACAGAGACAGAGGCAGAGAGAGAGATTTCTGAAGCTCTTTGGGGCTGGGAATAATTGCTGCCAAGCTGAGTTTCCTGAAGTGGCACCACGAGACTCTGAAACAACTGGAGATAGAGAAAGAGGGAGAGAGAGAGACAAAAAGAGGGAGACAGAGAAAAAGAGGGAGACAGAGAAAAAGAGGGAGACAGAAAGAAAGAGAGGGAGATGGAGAGAAAGAGAGAGGGAGACACAGATAGAGAGACACAAAGAGAGAGATTTCTGAAGCTTCTTGGGGCTGGGAATAATTGCTGCAAAACTGAGTTTCCTGAAGTGGCACCACGAGACTCCTAAACAACTGAAGTTAGAGAAAGAGGGAGAGAGGCAGAGGGAGAGAGACAGAAAAAGAGGGAGACAGAGAGAGAGAGAGAGGGAGGGAGGGAGGCAGAGAGAGAGAGACATAGAGACACAGAGGCAGAGAGAGAGATTTCTGAAGCTCTTTGGGGCTGAGAAAAATTGCTGCCAAGCTGATTTTCCTGAAGTGGAACCACGAGACTCCTAAACAACTGGAGATAGAGAAAGAGGGAGACAGAGAAAAAGAGGGAGACAGAGAGAGAGAGACAGAAAGAGGGAGACAGAGAGAAAGAGAGAGAGGGAGACACAGATAGAGAGACACACACAGAGAGACAGAGAGAAAGAGAGTGAGAGACAGAAAGAGGGAAGGAGACAGAGAGACACACACAGAAAAAGAGAGACAGAGAGAGGGAGACAGAGAGAGAAAGAAAGAGAGTTAGACAGAGAGGCAGAGAGAGAGATTTCTGAAGCTCTTTGGGGCTGGGAATAATTGCTGCCAAGCTGAGTTTCCTGAAGTGGAACCACGGGACTCCGAAACAACTGGAGATAGAGAAAGAGGGAGAGAGAGACAGAAAAAGAGGGAGACAGAGAGAAAGAGAGGGAGAAACAGAGGGGGGGGAGGCAGAGTGAGAGAGACAGAGATAGAAAGATTTCTCAAACTCCTTGGGGCTGGGAATAATTGCTGCCACGCTGAGTTTCCTGAAGTGGCACCACGAGACTCCTAAACAACTGAAGATAGAGAAAGAGAGAGGGAAACAGAGAGAAAGAGAGATAGAGAGAGAGACACAGAGGCAGAGAGAGAGATTTCTGAAGCTCTTTGGGGCTGGGAATAATTGCTGCCAAGCTGAGTTCCCTGAAGTGGAACCACGAGACTCCGAAACAACTAAAGATAGAGAAAGAGGGAGAGAGGCAGAGAGAGAGGGAGACAGATAAAGAGAGGGAGACAGAGAGAAAGAGAGAGAAAGAGAGAGAGAGAGAGAGGGAGGCAGTCAGAGAAAGATAGGGAGAGAAAGAGAGAGAGAGGGAGAGAAAGAGGGAGACAGAGAGAAAGAGAGAGGGAGAGACAGAGAGAGAGGGGGGGTGAGGCAGAGAGAAAGAGAGACAGAGACAGAGACACAGAGACAGAGGCAGAGAGAGAGATTTCTGAAGCTCTTTGGGGCTGGGAATAATTGCTGCCAAGCTGAGTTTCCTGAAGTGGAACCACGAGACTCCTAAACAACTGAAGATAGAGAAAGAGGGAGAGACAGAGAGGGAGGCAGAGAGAGAGAGACAGAAAAAGAGGGAGACAGAGAGAGAGACATAGAGAGACAGAGGCAGAGAGAGAGATTTCTGAAGCTCTTTGGGGCTGGGAATAATTGCTGCCAAGCTGAGTTTCCGGAAGTGGCACCACGAGACTCTGAAACAACTGACAAAACCATCTAGGAAAAAGAAAAGGCATCCAAAAGAGCAAAATGCAAACAAAAGCAAATAACACACCCCCAGAAGCAAAACAAATTAACGTTTAATTTGTGTGCGTTGTTTAATGGACTGCTGCATTGCCCACGCCCACCCAGTCACATGACCACCTAGCCACGCCCACCCAGCCTGTCCTTCCCCCCCAAACAGTCTGAGGGACCGTGAACATCACCTGACAGCCATGTGACTCACTTAACAGCTGCAGTGATTCAAAAGGCCAAAAAAAGTCATAACACGGGGCAAATCTCATTTAACGAATGTCTCACTTAACAACGTATGTTTTAAACCCAATTGTGGTCGTTAAGTCCAGGACGATCTGTATTTGTGATTTGTGTTGCAGCATCCTGGGGGGCGGGGGGTTCATGTGATCCCGTTTTACGACCTTCTGACAAGCAAAGTCAAGGGGGAAGACCGATTCACTTTACAACCATGTGACTAACTTAACCACTGCTGTGATTCACTTAACAACTGTAGTGAGAAAAGTCATGAAATGGGGTGAAACTTCAGTTTAGCAGCTGAAATGGGGGGGCCTCAACTGTGGTCGTAAGTCAAGGACAAACTCTACCCTGCTTGAAAGAGTCCCGGAAAAGGGAGCTTTGCCCGGGATCCAAAGGGAAGGAAGGATTCCTACCCGCACAGGGTTGTTGTAGGTCTGGGAGGCTCTTTCGCTGAAATTAAACTGGTTGGTCAGCTTCCGCTCCTGTACGCCTCGTGTGTGGACCTCCTCCTCTCTCTCGACCAGGATTTCCTGTTGGAGGAAGGAGGGAGGAAGGAAAGAAGGAGGCCGAGCTGAAAACGAGCAAGGATTCCATCCTGCAGAAGGGCCGGTCACCCAAGGTTGAATGATAATTAATTCTGACGGAAAGACTCAACCCATCATCGAATTCAAAGGGTTAGGAAGACAATTGGTTGGTTGGCTTATCGGTCCATCCCTCCATCTCTCCATCCACCCATCCCTCCACCCATCCTTCCCTCCCTCCCTCCCTCCATCCATCCACCCATCCCACCACCCATCCTTCCCTCCCTCCCTCCCTCCCTCCATCCATCCATCCCTCCATCCATTTATCCATCCATCCATCCATCCATTTATCTATCTATCCATCCATCCATCCATCCATCCATCCATCCATCCATCCATCCATCCATCTATCTATCTATCTATCTATCTATCAATCATCCATCTCTCTCTCTCTCTCTCTCTCTCTCTCTCTCTCTCTCTCTCGCAAGCTAGCTATCCTCTATCCCTACCTAGAGTTGGATCTATCTATCTATCTATTTATCTATCTATCAACCCACCCACCCACCCAACCACCCACCCAGGGGAGACATGATAGCAATGTTCCAATATTTAAGGGGCTGACACAGAGAGGAGGGGGGGTCAAGCTGTCTTCCAAAGCACCTGAAGGCCAGAGAAGGAATAATGGATGGAAACTGACCAAGGAGAGATTCAACCTGGAAATAAGGAGGAATTTCCTGACAGTGAGAACAATCAGCCCATGGAACAGAAGTTGCCTTCAGAGGTTCTGGGAGCTTCATCAGTGGAAGCTTTCAAGGAGAGACTGGACTGCCATCTGTCAGAGATGGTAGAGGGTCTCCTGCTTGGTGGACTAGATCGGTGTTTCTCAACCTTGGTCACTTGAAGATGTCTGGACTTCAACTCCCAGAATTCCCCAGCCAGCGAATGCTGGCTGGGGAATTCTGGGAGTTGAAGTCCAGACATCTTCAAGTGGCCAAGGTTGAGAAACACTGGACTAGATGACCTTCAAGCTCCCTTCCAATCTGACCACCCTCAGGTAGAAGATTGCTATGAAGCCTTACCGGCAATTCCTGTTTCTCGGTTATTGCCACTTCCGTTTCTTCTTCTTCGCCTCCTTCGGTTTCCGCTTCTCTCAGTTCAGCGTCGAAGGCAGCGAAGTCCAGAACCAGGGACGAAATGGGACCCACTATTTAGAACAAAAGGGAGAAGGAAAACAAAAACAACACATTTATTTCAGAAGCCCCTGCACCAATGGGGAAATGGTAGTGCAAATAGCAATAGCAATAGCAGTTAGACTTATATACCGCTTCATAGGGCTTCCAGCCCTCTCTAAGCGGTTTACAGAGTCAGCATGTCGCCCCCAACAACAATCCGGGTCCTCATTTCACCCACCTCGGAAAGATGGAAGGCTGAGTCAACCTTAAGCCGGTGAGATTTGAACCGCCGAACTGCAGTCAGCTGAAGTGGCCTGCGGTACTGCACTCTGCGCCACATCGGGTGGAGGGGGTGGGGGGTGGAGCCTTCTGGGCTGCAGGATGACGACACAGAGCAGAAAACATCCTGCAGCCATGAAGGCTCCACCCCCCCCCCATTTGCACCACTCAGGTGACTCTGAGGACACAGATAAACAAACCTCCAAGTGGCCTCAAGGATCCTCTAAAAGGATGCAAATGACCAGCTGTCTGCAAGGAGTATAAATCCTTCCCTTCTTCACCATCCAGTCAGAGCTGAAGAAGCTTTTTGGATGAGAAGAGAAACGTCTTCAAAGAAAAAAACAGAAAGTCCAGTTGCCTCTTGAAAAAAAGCACCTTTGGAACAACCAGGACCTTGGATGATTGAGAATCTCTACAGACTTTTAGCTACACAATTTGGGATGAAGACCTTTGGAATGGGGCAGGAGTAAGAATGGATTTCCAAAGGGAAAAATATTGCAGACTGCAGGAACCAATTGCACCACTCAGGTGACCCTGAGGACACAGGCAAACCTCCAGGTGGCCTCAAGGACCCTCTAAAAGGAGGCAAATGACCAGCTGTCTGCAAGGAATATAAATCCTTCCCTTCTTCACCATCCAGTCAGAGCTGAAGAAGCTTCTGGGATGGGAGAATCTCTACAGACTTTTAGCTATGCAATTTGGGATGAAGACCCTTGGAATGGTCTGGGAATAGGAATGGGTTTCCAGAGAGAAAATTGCAGACTACAGGAACCATTTGCACCACTCAGGTGACCCTGAGGACACAGATAAACCTCCAAGTGGCCTCAATGACCCTCTCAAAGGTTGCAAATGACCAGCTGCCTGCAAGGAGTATAAACCCTTCCCTTCCCCACCATCCAGTCAGAGCTGGAGAAGCTTCTTGGATGAGAAGCGAAACGTCTTCAAAAGAAATAACCAGGAAGTCCAGTTGCCTCTTGAAAAAAGCACCTTTGGGAGAACGATGACCTGTATGGCTGAGAATCTCTACAAACGTTTAGCTGTACAATTTGGGATGAAGACCCTTGGAGTGGGATGGGAGAAGGAATGGATTTCCAGAGGAAAAATGGCAGACTGCAGGAACCAAGAGCCCCCCCTCAGGTGACCCTGAGGACACAGACAAACCTCCAAGTGGCCTCAACGACCCTCTCAAAGGATTCAAATGACCAGCTGTGTCTGCAAGGGATATAAAATCCTTCCCTTCCCCACCATCCAGTCAGAGCTGAATGGATGAGAAGAGAAACGTCTTCAAAAGAAAAAAACCAGAAAGTCCAGTTGCCTCTTGAAAAAAGCACCTTTGGGATTAAGGGTTGAGAGGAACACTCTCTCTGAAAGTAACATGTAGCCATCAGGATTCATTGCTGTCCATAAATTAATCTAATCCTCTCAATAGTCATGCATATTTATGGCCATCTGTACAACTGTTTGGTAGCTTCACCAGATGATCCATCAATTAAAAGAGGGAGGAAGGCCACCCAACCACTTTCTCTATTCCATGTATAATTTAGCTGCATTTCAATCATTTCCCTTTTGCTCGCTTTTCAAAAAGCATCGTCGTTTTGATACAAGATAGGCGGCCAATTAACATAATTAATAAACACAGGTAGTCCTCGACTTATAACAGTCATTTAGTACAAATATACAAATATACAATAGCAGAGTTGGAAGGGACCTTGGAGGTCTTCTAGTCCAACCCCCTGCCTAGGCAGGAAACCCTAGACCGTTTCAGACAGATGGCTACCCAACATCTTCTTAAAGGCTTCCAGTGTTGGCGCATTCACGACTTCTGGAGGCAACTTCTGTTCCACTGATTAATTGTTCTAACTCTCAGGAAATTCCTCCTCCGTTCTAAGTTGCTTCTCTCCTTGATTAGTTTCCACCCATTGCTTCTTGTCCTGCCCTAAGGGGCTTTGGAGAATAGTTTGACTCCCTCTTCTTTGGGGCAGCCCCTGAGATATTGGAACACTGCTATCATGTCTCCCCTGGTCCTTCTTTTCATTAAACTGGACCTACCCAGTTCCTGCAATCGTTCTTCATATGTTTTAGTCTCCAGTCCCTTAATCCTCTTTGTTGCTCTTCTCTGCACTCTTTCTAAAGTCTCTGCATCTTTTCTACATCGTGGCAACCAAAAGTGGATGCCGCATTCCAGGTGTGGCCTTCCCTTGCAGGGCAGAGCTGAAGAGTTTGCCCAATTTCTCGCGGACAAAATTGCTCGGTTTCGGTCGGACTTGGACTCCATCCCCGCAGCTCCAGCCGAGACACAGGGGGATCAAGTAGAACAACTCTGGGTTGAGTTTCAGGATGTTACCCCCGGGGATGTGGACAAGGCCATGAGAGCTGTAAGTACCTCCACCTGTGTTCTGGATCCGTGTCCCTCATGGCTAGTTACGAACTGCAGTGAGGTGACACGAGGCTGGATCCAGGCGGTTGTGACCGCCTCCCTTCGGGAGGGGAACTTCCCCGCCGCACTGAAAGCGGCGGTGGTGAGACCCCTCCTAAAGAAACCATCTTTGGATCCAGCTGTCCTTAATAGTTATCGCCCGGTCTCCAACCTTCCCTTCCTGGGGAAGGTTGTTGAGAAGGTGGTGGCCTTCCAGCTCCAACGGTCCTTGGAGGAAGCAGACTACCTAGACCCCTTCCAGTCAGGCTTCAGACCCGGCTACAGCACAGAAACCGCTTTGGTCGCATTGATGGATGATCTCTGGAGAGCCAGAGATGAAGGACATTCCTCCATCCTGGTCCTCCTTGACCTCTCAGCGGCTTTCGATACCGTCGACCATGGTATCCTTCTGCGACGACTGCGGGAGGTGGGAGTGGGAGGCACCGTGCTACGGTGGTTCTCCTCCTACCTCTCGGACAGGTCGCAGTCGGTGTTAGTGGGGGGGCAGAGATCGTCCCCTAGGCCCCTAAATTATGGGGTGCCTCAGGGTTCGGTCTTATCCCCCCTACTATTCAACATCTACATGAAACCGCTGGGAGAGATCATCCGCAGGCACGGGATTAGATACCATCAATATGCGGACGATACTCAATTGTATCTGTCCGCCCCGTGCCAACTCAATGAAGCGGTAGATGTGATGAGCCGGGGTCTTGAGGCCGTTATGGGCTGGATGAGGGCTAACAAGCTTGTGCTCAACCCAGAAAAGACCGAGTGGCTGTTGTGTTTCCCTCCCAAAGATCTGACTAGTATACCATCACTCAGGCTGGGGGGTCAAATTGTATACCCCTCAGAGAGGGTTCGCAACTTGGGAGTCCTCCTGGATCCGCAGCTGTCATTTGACCACCACCTAACGGCTGTGACCAGGGGGGCATTCGCCCAGGTTCGCCTGGTGCGCCAGTTGTGACCCTACCTGAATCGGGAGGCGCTCACAACAGTCACTCGGGCCCTAGTGATCTCCAGGCTGGAATACTGCAATGTGCTCTACATGGGGCTGCCCTTGAAGAGCATCCGGCGACTTCAGCTAGTGCAGAACGCAGCCGCGCGAGTGATTGCGGGTGTACCTCGATTCACCCGCATAACACCTATCCTCCGCGAGCTGCGCTGGCTACCTGTCGATCTCCGGATGCGCTTCAAGGTTTAAGGTTTAAGGTTTAAGGTTTATTGGGATTTATATGCCGCCCTTTTCCCTGAGGGGACTCAGGGCGGCTTACAACCACAGGGGAGGGGAAGTGCAAGGTCAAAACAAACAATTAGTGAACAAAAGAAAAATGATAAAACACAACTTTCATTCAGCAATCAAACACTCGGGCGGGTGATTGGAAACCTATTCCCAGGCCTGCTGGGAGAGCCAGATCTTGAGGGCTGCGCGGAAGGTCTGGATCGTGGTGAGGGTGCGGATCTCCACGGGGAGCTCGTTCCAGAGGGTCGGGGCAGCAGCAGAGAAGGCTCTCCTCCGTGTGGTCGCCAGTCGGCATTGACCAGCTGATGGAATTCGGAGGAGGCCTAGTCTGTGCGATCTAATTGGTCGGTTTAGGGAGGTAATCGGCAGAAGGCGGTCTCTCAAGGTGCTATTAATCACCCATAAAGCCCTACATGGCAGTGGATCTGGATACTTGAGAGACCGCCTTCTGCCAATTACCTCCCTGCGACCAATAAGATCCCATAGATTAGGCCTCCTCCGTATTCCATCGGCCAGCCAGTGTCGGCTGGCAACCACAAGGAGGAGGGCCTTCTCAGCAGTAGCCCCGGCCCTTTGGAACGAGCTCCCTGTGGAGATTCGTACCCTCTCCACCGTCCAAGCCTTCCGCACAGCCCTGAAGAACTGGCTCGCCCGTCAGGCCTGGGGATAGGATAGTTGCCCCTCCCGAATGTTGTATGGATGTTGCCTACTATTTTTAGTATATGTCTCTATTTTGTTGTCTGTATCCCCCCTTCCTAGTTTTATGTGAGCCGCCCTGAGTCCCCTCAGGGAAAAGGGCGGCCTACAAATTCTAATAAAACTACAAACAAACTACAAACTATTAACCCTTCACGTGATCTTGATTCTATCCCTCTGTTTATGCAGTTAAGAAATTCCTCCTTAGTTCCAGGTTGCTTCTCTCCTTGGTTAGTTTGCATCCATTGTTTCTTGTCCTGCTAATCCTGCCTCCGAGTTATGGATGAGACAGTTCATCCAAAGCCTTTTGTAAATACCTGACAAAAGAATAGCATTAGCAATAGCAGTTAGACTTATATACCGCTTCATAGGGCTTCCAGCCCTCTCTAAGCGGTTTACAGAATCAGCATATCGCCCCCAACAACAATCCAGGTCCTCATTTCACCCACCTCGGAAGGATGGAAGGCTGAGTCAACCCTGAGCCGGTGAGATTTGAACAGCCGAACTGCAGAACTGCAGTCAGCTGAAGTGGCCTGCAGTGCTGCACTCTAACCACTGCGCCACCTCGGCTCTTGAGATGATCCAACCCTCGTGATTGCTGGGGCCATCAAGTGCCTTTGACTCATTCTCTCTGAGAAGGCCAGGCTGCTTCCCCTTCAGCATCATCGAACTTGGATTCTGTCTCAAGATTTCCTCGATTCATTCAGGGATTTCTCCCCCGCAAAAAAACCCCTGAGTTTCATTGGCTACTTCCCAGCCCTCCGATATGAATGCCAAATGAGGGCTCCTGTTGACATATTTGCTTGTGAGGATGCTTTCTGGACTTGGTTGCTGTCTTGCAGATGTTTCACAACTGAACTAGGTAACATCATCAGTGCTGGGGTATTGAAATTAGCCAAGCTCATACAGCAAAAAGGACCACTCAGTCCTTGGCCTCCACCTGCTCTCCTTCTCCCCATTCCAAGAGGAGGAGGAGGAGGAAGAGGAGGAGGAGGAGGAAGAGGAGGAGGAGGAGGAGAAGGAGGAGAAGGAGAAGGAGGAGAAGGAGGAGGAGGAAGGGCTGTCTTAATGTATGCGCCTAATGGGCACTTGCTCATGGGCCCCATGAGCATAGGGGCCCCATCTAATCTGTTTGTATCAACCCTTCAATGCACCTTGTATCATATAAATACAGCAACTGTATGGCTTACTGAGTATTATTGCCTTTTTCAAACCTCGCATATTCAAATGTTTATCATGCTGATTAGTCGTTGCTGCACAGCAGGCTTTTAATGTCTCAACACTGAGTTTGTTGGAAGTGTTTAATTTTATGCTTAATTTTATCGACAGTGTACATTTTTATTCCAGTGAGTAGTTGTTGTAGGGGCCCCTGTACACTGCCCGGGGGCCCATAATGCTGTTAAGATGGCCCTGGGAGGAAGAGGAGGAGGAGGAGGAGGAGGAGGAGGAGGAGGAGGAGGAGGAGGAGGAGGAGGAGGAGGAGGACGACGACGACTCTGGGGTCCTTGATGCTCTCTGAGCTTGGTTGTTTTCTTGCAGACATTTCATAACCCACCTAGGTAACATCATCAGTGCTAGAAGAGAATAGGGTTTGTTCTCTGTTTATATATTAGTAGTTTGGACTAGAAGACCTCCAAGGTTCCTCTTCCAACTTTTGTCATTCTGCCCTTCCCTCCCAGACTGCCTTAGTCAACGGGCTTTTTCATTCCTTGGTTCTGCCTGGCGCCACGTTTCCTGCTGGGTCATCTCTTTTGTATACAAGTTTTCCTTTTGCCAACTGTGCCTTTGGCGGTGTTCCTTGACGGTGCTCGCAGTTTCTTAGATCTGAGCTTAGTTGTCACATCCTGCCTCTGTGGTGCCCGTCGTCGTGACTTTGAGTGACCCGGAGACATCCTGGAAAAACACTTCGTCATCTTGAGTTTCCCGTTCAGCCTGCCTTACGTCAATTCCCTTGTGTCAAACACACACGTCCTGTTTCTAGGGTCTAATTTCTAGGATAGTGCCTGCACTTTGGACGAGCATCCCGCTGGAGCCATGGCTCTCGACCCTTGGGAGTTTATTTATTTTTTAGTATATTTTATTTTCATTTTCATACACTCACATGTATACCCCGTACAGTATTAAACAGTAATTGCATCAATTCCTCTTGTCGACAATGCCCCAGAAAATAAAAGCCCAATATACCTCTTCCGTTCTCCATACACCTCTTTCTTCCACCACCCTCCAACTTTCTATCTTCCCTCCATCATCCCCCTCTGGTTCCACCACAAAACCACGTTCGACTAAAGTGCGCTCGACGAAACCGCGTAGCTGACGTCATCACAGTGCGACGAAAAAAGCACGCTGCGAACGCTAAAGCTAAAATTAACCCCTAAACCTAAACCTAACCCCCCTAAACCTAATCCTAACCCTAACCCTAATCCTTAACCTAACCCTAAACCTAACCCTAAACCTAACCCTAAAGCTAATGCTAAACCCAACGCTAACCCTTAACCTAACCCTAACCCTAACCCTAACCCTAACCCTAACCCTAATCCTAACCCTAACCCTAACCCTAAACCTAAACCTAACCCTTACCTTAAGGTGAATCGGCTTGCTTTCAAAGCGCTTTTTAAAGCGCCCTTTTTTCTCCGTGGTCGCTGTTGTCGCCCTGCTGATGACGTCAGCGACGCGGTTTAATCGGGCGCGCTTTAGTGGAGCGCGGTTTTGTCGTGCCACGTCCCCCTCTACCCTACTTCCCCTCGCCCTCTACCACTCCTCTCTCCAGATCCGCTCCCCCCCTTCCTTTTCACCTTCCCCCCCCCCTCTCTCCCATCCCTCTCTACCCATCTTTCTTCTTTCCTACTCCTCCTCCCCTCGGTGTATTTCCACTATACGTTAATGTACTTGGCTTATCCTATTTTAAAAGAAAAATTAGAGAAAAACAGTATACATGTGAAGTCACATTGCATTGAGATCCAACACATCGTGTCTAGGGAATTTTAAGACGGATGGACTTCGACTCCCAGAATTCCCCGTTCTGGCTACCGTTGGCTGTTGGGAATCTCCTCTGCCTACGATGGCCCCAAACTGGCAGGGAGACTGAGTCCACCATGAGAAAAGAAAAGTGGTGGCATCTTCAGTGTCGACCTTAAAGCTGAACATCTCTTTAATAATCAAAAGTCCTCCTAAACTCGGGAGTAGAAGGAAAGATAGGAAGGTGAGGAGAAAGGAGAGGAATAGGAGAGAGGGAAAAGTAGAGGAAGAATTGGAGGGAATGTAAGAGTAGGAGAGAGGGGAGAAAAGGGAAAAAGAGGGGATGGGTAGAGGAGGGGAAGGGGAAGGAGAGAAGGGAAAGGAGAGGAGGGAGGAAGGAAGGAGAGAAGAAAGAGAAGAAAGGAGGGAAGGAAGGAGGGAGGGAAGCAAGGAGGGAAGGAAGGAGGGAAGGAAGGAGAAAAGGAGAGAAGAAAGGAGGGAAGGAAGAAGGAGAGAAGAAAGGAAGGAAGGAGGGAAGGAAGGAGAGAAGGAAGGGGGAAGGAAGGAGGGAAGAAAGGAGGAAAGGAAGGAGAGAAGGAGAGAAGAAAGGAGGGAAGGAAGGAGGGAAGGAAGGAGGGAGGAAGAGGAGAGAAGAAAGGAGGGAGGGAAGGGGGAAGGAGGGAGGGAAGGAAGGAGAGAAAGAGAGAAGAAAGCAGGGAAGGTAGGAGGGAAGGAAGGAAGAGGAAGTAGGATTGTTGTAAGATAAGATGGGTTTATGGGATGGTAAGAAAGCAATTTCAAGTATATTGTCAACTGTAAGGGAGAAAAATTGTTACAAATACATACTATTAATAACAGTTATGAGATCGTATAATTGTGAATGTATATATGAGAAATATTTTTTTTTAAAAAAAGTCCTCCTAAACTCCAAGAAAAAATATATAGCACTGATGATGTTCCTTAGTTGGGTAATGAAACGTCTGAAAGAAAACAACCAAGTTTCAGGGGGCACCAAGGACCCCACAATCATCTCCTCCTCCTCTCCACCTACCTCACTCTCTTTTAGCACTGATGATGTTACCTAGTTGGGCAATGAAACATCTGCAACTAAAACAACCCTCAGCACCAAGGAAGCCACATTGTCCTCCTCCTCCTTTGCACAAACTTCACTGCCTTCTAGCACTGATGATGTTACCTAGTTGGTAATGAATCGTCTGCAACAAAACAGCCAAGTTCAAAGAGAACCAAGGACCCAACGACCACACCCAGAGTACGGCATCCACACTATAAAAAGATGTTGAGTTTCTAGAAAAACTGCAGAGAAGAGCAATAAGATGATGAGGGGGGACTGGACGTCAAAATATATGAAGAACGGTTGCAGGAACTGGGCATGGCTAGTCCAGTGAAGAAAAGGACCAGGGGAGACATGATAGCGATGTTCCAATATTTGAGGGTCTGCCACAGAGAGGAGGAAGGGGGTCAAGCTATTCTCCAAAGCCCCCGAAGGCCAGAGAAGGAAGAATGGATGGAAACTGACCAAGGAGAGATTCAACCTGGAAATAAGGAGGAATTTTCTGACAGAACAATCAACCAATGGAACAGAAGTTGCCTTCGAAAGTTGTGGGAGCTTCATCATTGGAGGCTTTTAAGAGCCGAGGTGGCGCAGTGGTTAAATGCAGCACTGCAGGCTACTTCAGCTGACTGCAGTTCTGCAGTTCGGCTGTTCAAATCTCACCGGCTCAGGGTTGACTCAGCCTTCCGTCCTTCCGAGGTGGGTAAAATAAGGACCCGGATTGTTGTTGGGGTCAATATGCTGACTCTGTAAACCGTATGAAAGCCCTATGAAGCGGTATATAAGTCTAACTGCTATTGCTATTGCTATCTCAAGAAGAGACTGGACTGCCATTTGTCAGAAATGGTGTAGGGTCTCCTGCTTGGGCAAGGGGTTGGACTAGATGACCTGCAAGGTCCCTTCCGACTCTGTTAATCTGTTAATCTGATCCCACAATGCTCCTCTTCTCCCTCCTCTTCTTTTTCACAAACCTCCCTCCCTTCTAGCACTGATGATGTTACCTAGTTGGGTCATGAAACTACCTGCACGAAAACCACCCAGCTGAGAGAGGCGTGAAGGACCTCCAGTACATTGAGGTCCATCTGTGTGGCTCGTCCCCATTGCTTTCCTCCCCTCTCCAAAAGTTTGCCCACTGAGACCTGGTCTCTCCAACATGCAGGAGGCGACTTGCTTAGGGCAAAACTCACCTGAGGAGCTGTGTCTTACGCTCTGCCGGCGGCCCTCGTCCGAATCTTTGAAGATCAGGTTCCCACAAAGGGAGAAGTGAACTGCCATCTGCTCCACCACGGAGGTCTGCTTGTAGGCCTTTTCCTTCGGAGAAAGGAAGAGAGGAGAAGGGCTTCACGCCGGCTCTTCTTTAACCTTCTCAACATCGGTGCTTTGGCTAAGCCAATACAGGAAGAATCTTGCAAAAAGAACTCTCCAAAGAGCAGTTATAGGGTTGCCCTCCTCACCTCAAGACTCGACTACTGTAACACGCTCTACATGGGGCTGCCCCTGCCTGGAAAATGTTCGGAGACTACAACTGGTCCAGAATGCAGCCGCGCGAGCAATACTGGGTGTACCGAGATACACCCATGTTACACCTATCCTCCGCGAGCTGCACTGGCTCCCTATCAATCTCCGAACGCGCTTCAAGGTGCTGGTTATCACCTTTAAAGCCCTGCATGGCCTAGGACCTGGATATCTACGGGACCGTCTTCTGCCACATACCTCCCAGTGTCCGATAAGATCCCACAGGGTGGGCCTCCTCCGGGTGCCGTCAACTAGACAATGTCGTTTGGTGGCTCCTCGTGGGAGGGCCTTCTCTGTGGCTGCCCCGGCCCTATGGAACGATCTACCCCCAGAGATCCGGACCCCCCCCCCCACTCTCTCGGCCTTCCGCAAAGCCATTAAGACCTGGCTTTTCCGGCAGGCCTGGGGCTGTTGACCTCTTGAATGAGGTCCAGCCCCATTAAGGTTGAGTGTATGTTGTATCTCTTTTAACTTGTCTTGTCTTCTACTTTTTAAACTTTTTAATATTTCTTTTATTGTTTTTATGTAGGCCGCCCGGAGTCCTTCGGGATTGGGTGGCATATAAATGTATTCGGGAAGGAAGGAGGGAAGGAAGGAGAGAAGAAAGGAGGGAAGGAAGGAGGGAATGTAGGAGAGAAGGAAGGGGGGGAGGAGGGAGGAAAGGAAGAGGGAAAGGAAGGAGAGAAGGAGAGAAGAAAGGAGGGAAGGAATGAAGGAGGGAAGAAAGGAGGGAAGGAGAGGAGGAGAGAAGGAAGGAGGGAGGGAAGGGGGAAGGAGGGAGGGAAGGAAGGAGGGAAGGAAGGGGAGTAGGAGAGAAGAAACGAGGGAAGGAAAGAGGGAGGGAGGGAAGAAGAAGTAGGACCGTTGTAAGATAAGATGGATCTATGGGATGGTAAGAAAGCAATTTTCAAGTATATTGTCAACTATAGGGAAAAATTGTTATAAATACATATTATTAATAACAGTTATGAGATGATATAATTGTGAATGTATATATAAAATTGATAAAATAAAAAATTAGAGAATTTTTTTTTTTATTAAACTCAAACTCATCCTGTGCCCGGTTACATACATACATACATACATACACACACACACACACACACACACACACACACACACACATAATTTTCTTCTCCTTCCCCTCCCCACTTCTCAGAATTTCCCCCCTTGCAGCGAGGAGAGCTTCCTAAACTGCTTTCCTCTGCAGGCCGGTTGTGCTTTCCTGCAAGGTAGCTCAGCTCTGCAACCTTGGTTAGTCAATTAGCACCCGGGGCTATCTGAAACTGGCATGATCCTAATCAGTTTGATCCCAAAGCCTTCCTTTTGTATCCTAAGTCGCCGGGTGTTGTGGTCCACTGGCAGCCTGTGGAGCTGGCAGCAGATTGGGACAACCGGGAGGTTGGGGAGGAACATGGGCCAGTCCTGGAGTCTGGGGAAGGTTCGGACGAGGGCTCTGCGTCGGAGGCAGAGAGGGGCCAGGGCCAACTGGGAGTTATCTGCTGCACCTCTGGAGCCTCAAGAGTCTGACATCAGCGAGGCAGAAGAACAGGGGGAGCCTGTTCCCAGTGTGCACATGCGCAGAGCTGCCAGAAGGCAAGAACAGTTAAGAAGGTTTGACTTGGGAGTAAGGCTTGGAGATGATTGGCCTCTCCCATAAGACCTAAAAGAGGAGCGAACGGGACGTGAGCTTTTGCAGGAAGCAATTAGTTCATCTGGTCAGTTCAAGCTTTGAAAACTTCTGTTGGACTCTGTGCTAAGTTTGGCCTTGCTCTGCATTCGGCAATTAGGCCTCTGGCAGAATTCCCAGGGAGAGTTTCGAGTTTCATTTTATTTATATGCCGCCCTATTCCCGGCGGGACTCAAGGCGGCGCACAAACCCAAAAAACCACTTTTATTAATTGACTGTGAATTCTGCTCATTCACATCAAGGAAAGTCTTTCGAGGGAGGATTTACAGTCACAGACCTTATCTGGCTTGGAGAGCTGCCAGGCCGATACCTGCAAAACCTGGCAAGGAGTCTTAGAGAGTCATGAACCAATGAAACAAACTAATTGTCTCCTGCAAACTCCACTCCCCTTTTGCTCCTCTTTTATTTCCTCTGGGAGGGGCCATTCATCATCCACCTGTGGCCTTACTCCCAAGTCAACTCCTGTTCTTTAGCTGTTCCCTTCGTCTGGCAACTCTGTGCATGCGCACACTGGGAACAGGCTCCAGCTGTTCTTCTGCCTCACTGATGTCTGACTCCGAAGGCAGCTGATAACTGGCATACGGCCCTGGCCCCCTCTCTGCCTCCGACGCAGAGCCCTCATCCGAGCCTTCCCCAGACTCCAGGACTGGCCCATCTTCCTCCCCAACCTCCTCACTGCCCGAATCTGCTGCCAGCTCCGCTGGCCACTGGCGGGCCACAACACCAGGCTCTGATTTTACCCAGACACTAAAACCCATCGTGTTGAAAAGAAAAGGCAGGCTCTACATATTCCCGTTTTCAATTGATTTCATCCAGACCTTTAGAAGGATCAATGGTTGCAAAAGGGGTGGGTGAGCGGAGGGAAAAACACTTACTTTAAAACTGTATCGGACAATGTTCTGCGGAGCATGGGGATTGTTGGCTGTCAGAATGCGGGTTATTTCCTCTTTCAGTTCCTGCAGAGGAAAAAAAAGAGCCGTTCCTCGCACACAGTTCCCACAGTGAGTAAGAGGCCGGTGCATAAACAGAAACATTTAACCAATACATAGGACAGTGTTTCTCAACCTTGGCCACTTGAAGATGTCCGGACTTCAACTCCCAGGATTCCCCAGCCAGCGAATGCTGGCTGGGGAATCCTGGGAGTTGAAATCCGGACATCTTCAAGTGGCCAAGGTTGAGAAACACAGACGTAGGATGTTTTTTTTTTAATGCTGAGCTTCTGTAGGAATTACGGGTTTTTCCCAAAACGAAGCTGCTCCGGGCTTCTGTATTGGTTGAAAATCTGACCTGTAAATCAATACAGGGAGTCCTCGAACTTAAAACCATAATGGAGCTGACAAGTTTGCTCATACGTCGTGATGGCCATAAAGCAGATCGACACATGACCCGCTCGAGATTTTGCAAGCTCTTTTCCAGTACGGGTGGTCCTCGGCTTACAACTGTTCGTTCAGTGACCGTTCAAAGTTACAACGGCACAGGAAAAAAAATGGACTCCGGATTGTTTTTCACACCTACAATCACTGCAGCATCCCCCGTGGCCATGCGATCAAAATTCGGGTGTTTGGCAATACTTGGTTCATACTTATGACCGTCGCGTGATCCCCTTTTGCGACCTTCTGACCAGCAATGGAGAAGCCAGATTCACTTAACAACCGGATGACTAGCTTAACCCCTGCAGTGATTCACGTAACAATTGTGGCCAAGAAAGCTCGCAAAATGGTCCAAAACTCACTTAACAAACTTCTTGCTTAACAACAGAAATTTTGGGCTCGAGGACTACCTGTACAGGGGGCACTTTGGCCCTCATCGTTCATTGGTTCTGGGAGGTGTGATGAGTACCAAACATGATGAGTAACAAACCATTTATTCCCCGTAAGGAGTAACTACAGTGAGTCACAAGGCAGCTCACACCACATCGAGCTGAGGTGGCGCAGTGGATAAATGCAGCAACGCAAGGCTGCTTCAGCTGACTGCAGTTCTGCAGTTCGGCTTTTCAAATCTCACCGGCTCAGGGTCGACTCAGCCTTCCATCCTTCCGAGGTGGGTAAAATGAGGACCCGGATTGTTGTTGGGGGCGATATGCTGACTCTGTAAACCGCTTAGAGAGGGCTGAAAGCCCTATGAAGCGGTATATAAGTCTAACTGCTATTGCTATTAAGTTCTAGGTTTTGCGTTGAGTATCAAATGAACAAGGAATCCCGGGAGAACATTTTCATTTCAAAATGCACTGCGTACCAAATTTGATGAGTTCCAAAGCAGTTGAGCACCAAGATACCACTATAGCAGAGCTGGAAGGGACCTTGGAGGTCTTCTAGCCCAACCCCCTGCCTAGGCAGGAAACCCTATACTGTTCCAGACAAATGGCTATCCAACATCTTCTTAAAGACTTCCAGTGTTGGGGCACCCATAACTTCTGGAGGCAAGTTGTTCCACTGATTAATTGTTCTCACTGTCAGGAAATTTATCCTCAGTTCTAAGTTGCTTCTCTCCTTGATTAGTTTCCACCCATTGCTTCTTGTTCTACCCTCATAATGTCCCTAATAATTCAAAAAACGTTAGAATTTTAACTTGCTTGAGTTCAGCTTATGGGTCAATTGCCTGCCCACACCTAATTTGGCCAGTGTGTTCTCAGAATCACAGAATTGGAAGGGACCTTGGAGGCCTTCTAGTCCAACCCCCTGTTCAAGCAGGAAAACCCATAAAATTTCAGACAAATGGCAAACCTCCAGTGTTGAACGAGCTCCCTGCAGAGATCCGGACCCTCACCTCTCTCCAGGCCTTCCGAAAAGCCGTTAAAACCTGGCTGTGTCGGCAGGCCTGGTGTCGATGAGTTCCCTTCCCCTCTCGAATCGTGTGGCTGTTGGTTGTTTTTAAATTCCCTGTACTTTTTGTTGTAGTTCTCGTGTTTCCCTTCCCCTCCTTTGGGTTTGTGTGCCGCCCTGAGTCCCGCCGGGAATAGGACGGCATATAAATAAAATGAACCTTGAACCTTGAACCCCCACAACTTCCGAAGGCAAGCCCCCCCACTGATCAATTAACAGAGTAAAAGAATGCCAGAGTTGGAAGGGACCTTGGAGGTCTTCTAGTCCAATCTCTTCTCCTCTCCATTTCAGCCTCTAACCCAAATTTACTTTGAGCCAAGGTGACGCAGTCGTTAAGAGTCCAATATTACGGGCTACTTCAGCTGACTGCTAGCTGCAGTTCAGCAGCTGAAGTCCCACTGACTCAAGGTTGACTCAGCCTTCCATCCTTCTGAGGTGGGTAAAATGAAGACCCAGACTATTGGGGGCAAAATGCTGACTCTGTAAAACCGCTAAGAGAGGGCTGTAAAAGCACTGTGAAGCTGTATATAAGTCTAAGCGCTATTACTATTGCTATAGATGGAGGATTGATTGGATGGATGATAGATAGATAGATAGATAGATAGATAGATAGATAGATAGATGGATGGATGGATGGATGGATGGATGGATGGATGATGGATGGATGGATGGATGGATGATGGATGGATGGATGGATGATGGATGATGGATGGATGGATGGATGGATGGATGGATGGACGATGGATGGATGATGGATGGATGGATGGATGGATGGATGGATGGATGATGGATGGATGGATGGATGATGGACGGATGGATGGATGATGGACGGATGGATGGATGGATGATAGATGGATGGATGGATGGATGATGGATGGATGGATGGATGGATGGATGATGGATGATGGATGATGGATGATGGATGATGGATGGATGGATGGATGATGGATGGATGGATGGATGGATGGATGGATGGATGATGGACGGACGGATGGATGGATGATGGATGGATGATGGATGGATGGATGGATGATGGATGGATGGATGGATGGATGATAGATGGATGGATGGATGGATGAAGCATGGATGGATGGATGGATGGATGATGCATGGATGGATGGATGCAGACTCAGTCGTCCATCCTTCCAAAGTCGATAAAATGAGGACCCAGATTGTTGGGAGCCAGTTGCCGACTCTGTGAAACTGCTTAGAGAGAGCTGTAAAAGCACCGTAAAGCAGTATATAAGTCTAAGTGCTATTGGTACTTACCGCATCAGTCAGGTCCAGCTGGTCTGGAGGCTTGATTAATGTCTTGGTCTGGGACCATTCGTCGGCCCCCTCACCCACTTCCACGCCCCCCTCTTCATCCTAGAAAAAGAACCATGCAGCCAGTTAGTAATGGAGAGGGAGGACTACCAAGGCTCCAGGAAGTCCCTGGGTGCTTTCAACCATTCCAATTGCTTCTGCATTGATAGACTGAAATAGTTTGGGATTGTTGCCTTTTGAGGGGTCTGTGTGCTCTCTGAACTTGACTGTCTCATTGCAGATGTTTTATGGCCCACAATAGGTAGCATCAGACTGATTAGATGATAGATAGATAGCTAGCTAGCTAGCTAGCTAGCTAGCTGGCTGGCTGGCTGGCTGGCTGGCTGGCTGGCTGGCTGGATGGATGGATGGATGGATGGATGGATGGATGGATGGACAGACAGATAGATAGAGATAGAGATAGATAGGTAGGTAGGTAGGTAGACAGACAGACAGTCAGATAGAGATAGAGATAGAGATAGAGAGATAGGTAGGTAGGTAGGTAGGTAGGTAGGTAGGTAGGTAGGTAGAGAGAGAGAGAGAGATAGATAGCTAGAGATAGATAGATGATAGATAGATAAATAGATGGCTGGATGGATAGATGGATGGATGGATGGATGGATGGATAGACAGACAGACAGATAGAGATAGAGATAGAGATAGAGAGATAGAGAGATAGAGAGATAGAGAGATAGATAGGTAGGTAGGTAGGTAGGTAGGTAGGTAGAGATAGATAGATAGAGATAGATAGATGATAGATAGATGGATGGATGGATGGATGGATGGATAGACAGATGAGAGAGAATAGATAGATAGATAGATAGATATATGAAAGGGAGAGTAGATAGATAGATAGATAGATAGATAGATAGATAGATAGACAGACAGACAGACAGACAGACAGACAGACAGACATGGATGGATGGATGGATAGATAGATATAGATAGATAGATGAAAGAGAGAGTAGATAGATAGATAGATAGATAGATAGATAGATAGATAGATAGATAGATAGATGATAGATAGATAGATGGATGAAAGGGAGAGTAGATAGATAGACAGACAGACAGACAGACAGACAGACATGGATGGATGGATGGATGGATGGATAGATAGATAGATATAGATAGATAGATATATGAAAGAGAGAGTAGATAGATAGATAGACAGACATAGATAGATAGACATAGATAGATAGATAGATATAATATTAATATTATTACACATAATGATTTGCTATGTGTTATAAACAGTGGTGGGTTCTACTGGTTTAGACTGGTTTGGCCGAACTGGTAATGGTTTGGTGGCCTGGGTCACTGGAACCAGCAGCGACCCAGGCCTGCCACGCTCCTGAACCGGTTACCTAGCTGGGCCACTAAACGCCTGCAAGAAAACCACCAAGCTCAGAGAGCACTAAGAACTCCACAGCTCTCCTCTTCCTCCTTCTCTTTGCAAACCCCTCTCCCTTCCAACACTGACGATGTTATCCAACTGGGTAATGAAACATCTGCAAGAAAACAACCAAGCTCAGAGACCATCTGAGCTGTAAAAACTCTCCTTTGTTTTGTATTTTTGCCAGAGAGATATGCTGCTAAGCCAAGACCGATGCACCTGCCCTCCATTCCAGTCAGATCTGGAGCCTATCAGCGTCCTGCTCGTTCGGGTTTTGAGCTCTCGGTACATTCTGCTTTTTTAAAATAATTTTCGAAGGAGCATTTTAACATCTAGGGTAGCTTGAATTACAACAATTCCACCAGAACTCTTTCTTGGCACAGAGCCAAGGTGGCGCAGTGGTTAAATGCAGCACTGCAGGCTACTGCTAGATCAGCAGGTCAGCGGTTCAAATCTCACCGGCTCAGGGTTGACTCAGCCTTCCATCCTTCCGAGGTGGGTAAAATGAGGACCCGGATTGTTGTTGGGGGCAATATGCTGACTCTCTGTAAACCGCTTAGAGAGGCCTGAAAGGCCTATGAAGCGGTATATAAGTCTACTGCTATTTCTAACAGACAGCCGTGCCTCTGGCGGCAAAGGCAAGAAGGCCTTGTGCTCTTGTGGCAGGGTGGCATAGATGTTGACACAGAGTAATTGATTGGCATTCATAATTAAGACAACATTCATGGCAGAGAGAATATGCAGCTCACGGGCGAACCATGGGGTACAGTGGCTGAAATTCATAAAATAGGCAACACCCATTTGAGTCATCTTGTGGTGATCTTGTTGTTTTTGTGTGTTTGTGTCTCTTCACATCTGCAGGTCAGTGGCTAGATAAATTCCTACTGTTTTCTTGGCAAGGTTTCTCCAAAGGGATTTGCCATTGTCTCCTTCTGAGGGCTGAGAAAGAGGGACTGGCTCAAGATCTACCAGCTGTAAAAGACTAGAACTCACTGTCTCCTGGTGATTGGCCCAAAGTCACCCAGCCAGTTTTCCTTCCTATAAGGTGAGGCTATAATTCACAATCACCTGGTGATTGATCGAAGTCACCCAGCCAGAATTCATGTCTTAAGGTGGGGGCTATAATTCACAGTCACCTGGTGATTGGCCCAAAGTCTACTAGCTGGCTTTCATGCTTAAATTGAGACTAGAATTCACAGTCTCCTGGTGGTTAGCCCAGAGTCAGAATTCCCGCCTAAGGCTGGGCTAGGATTCACAATCTCCTGGTGATTGGTCAAAGTCACCCAGCTGACTTTCATGTCCACAGCAGGACTAGAACTCCGCATCCCCTGGTGATTGGACAAAGTCGCCTAATCAGCTTTCATGCCTAAGGCAGGGCTAGAATTCACTGTCTCCTGGTTTGTAGCCTAGTGCCTTCACCATTGCACCAAACGGCCTCTTTTTCTCGTGTTACCATTATCTGAAACGTTAAAGAAACCAGAATGTGGCCGGAAACATTTCTGAGAAAAGGCCAACAATCTGGGACATCAGCACCACTGTCTGAATCCTAAAAAAAGCAACAAATCCATCTGAGCCTTTGGATAATTTATTTCCGTCGTATCTCCGCTTCGTTTAATCACCCTGATTTGAAGAATGACATTTGGCGTTTCCTCTGACTGCCTTCTCTTCTCCTCCTAAATTAATCATAATTCCGGGGCCTTCTCACAGGCTACGCGATATATTTCAAAATGTCACTCCTGGCAAGATTATATTTTAAACGTCTTTAAAGGCAGAAGCTGGGACCGTTGGACAGAATGAGAGGTTTGGCGTCGCTTGATAGAAAGACGGTCAAGGAGAATCGGTGTCTGTCTCCTTGTAACAGACACAGGAAGCTTTCGCAAGAACCGTGCGCCAAACGGCACTTGTGAGCTGGCCGAAGATTGAAATGGAAATTATGGCCTGTGAAATTAGGGCATTGTCGTACAATCATGAAGACAGACGTCATGAGGCAGGTGATATCATTTCCCCCCACTACCCAGTGCCTGCAATTGCCCTGTGAGGTTGGCGCAGTGGTTAAATGCAGCACTGCAGGCTACTTCAGCTGACTGCAGTTCTGCAGTTCGGCTGTTCAAATCTCACCGGCTCAGGGTTGACTCAGCCTTCCATCCTTCCGAGATGGGTAAAATGAGGACCCGGATTGTTGTTGGGGGCAATTTGCTGACTCTGTAAACCGCTTAGAGAGGGCTGAAAGCCCTATGAAGCGGTATATAAGTCTAACTGCTATTGCTATCCCGGAGCAGGCCATCATTTCTCATCCGTGTTTCAGGCACGATCTGCATTTCCTAGACCAACTGGCAATTGCTGACATAGTCATTGAGTTTTTCGAACCTCAAGGTTGGGAATGTGAGTTCTTGGTGCTCTCTGAGCTTGGTGGTTTTCTTTCAGACGTCTCAATATCCAACTAGGGAACAACATCAGTGGTAGAAGGGAGTGGGGTTTGTGGAGTGGAGGAGGAAGAGGTGGAGGAGGAGGAGGAAGAGGAGGAGGATTGAGGGGTCCTTAGTGCTCTCCGAGCTTGGTCGTTTTCTTGTAGACATTTCGTGATCCAACTAGGTAACATCATCAGTACTACAAGGGAGTGGGGTTTGTGGAGAGGAGGAGGAGGAGGAGGAGGAGGGGGAGGAGGAGGAGGAAGAAGAAGAGGAGGACTGTGAGGTCCTTGGTGCTCTCCGAGCTTGGTGTTTTTCTTGAAGACATTTCGTTACCCAACTAGGTAACCTCATCAGTGCCAGAAAGCAGTGGGGTTTGTGGAGAGGAAGAGGAGGAGAAGAGGAAAGAGGGAGGAGAAGAGGAAAAGGAGGATGGAGGAGGAAGAGGAAGAGGAAAAGGAGGAGAAAGAGGAAGAGGACTGGGGGGTCCTTGGTTCTCTCCAAGCTTGGTCGTTTTCGAGAAGGAGGAGGAGGAGGAGGAGGAGGAGGAGGAGGAGGAGGAGGAGGAGGAGGAGGACAATGACCATGCTCTCTCTATGTTGCGGCCTGCCAGCTGCCAGCAGACTCGGACGATGAGGAGGTTGGGGAAGAACTTGGCCCAGTTCTGGAGCCTGGGAAAGACTCTGATGGATGTTCTGCGTCGGACCCAGAGATAGAGCCAGGGCCGTCCGACATTCTCCAGCCACCAGAGAGGCAGCTGCCTTTGGAGTCAGGGATGAGTGAGGAGGAAGAACATCTGGGGCCTGTTGCAGATGCACATATGCGCAGAGGAGTCAGGAGAGGTGAACAACGGAGGACAAGGAGCCGACTTGGGAAGCAAAGCATACGTGGATGCTGAATGGCCCCTCCCTGGCTGGCGGATAAATAGAAGGAATGAGGAGTGGTTGTCGTAGGAGACAACAGTTCGTATTTCTGAAGATTTTGCTCATTGCGTTTCGGGCCACAAAGACTGCTTGCCAAAACTTAATTTGCAGCCTTTCGGCTGGGAGCTCATGCCTGGCGGCCTGGCAATTATCGCAAGGAACTGACAAGGTCTGTTAATTCAATTAACTCTTTGAAAGATTGTTGCCTTTCTTTCACCCGCTTTTCGGTAGGTGAATGCCATTAATTCCCAAGAGGTAAATAAAGAGGATTTTTTTCTGTGACAAGGAGCCTGTTCCTTGCTTCTGCTAAGGCTGGGTCAGAACACTGAGTTTGGTTGTTTCCTTACAGACATCTCATTACCCAACTAGATAACAACATCAGTGCTACTGATCAGCACTGGTGATGTTACCTAGTTGGGTAATGAGATGTCTACAGGAAAACAACTGAGCTCAGAGAGCATCCAGGAGACACGAAGTGGCAGTTCTTGCCCATTTACCTCCAGCCTTCAACGCTGCAATTTCTTGCTCTACTTGTCACTTATCTTCACCGAGGCAGGACAACTTATAGAGCCAAGGTGGCGCAGTGGTTAAATGCAGCACTGCAGGCTACTGCTAGATCAGCAGTTCAGCGGTTCAAATCTCACCGGCTCAGGGTTGACTCAGCCTTCCATCCTTCCGAGGTGGGTAAAATGAGGACCCAGATTGTTGGGGGCAATATGCTGACTCTCTGTAAACCGCTTAGAGAGGGCTGAAAGGCCTATGAAGCGGTATATAAGTCTACTGCTATTGTCTTGGAAATTAGAATGCTGTCATCTATGATGTCAACTTGCCAAGGAAAGTTGTCTTTTCCTTCATGCATTATTTTTTTTTCCTTCCAGATGGTGAGAATTGAATGATTCTCGGGGAGAGTTAGCTGCTATGGAGTCCCTGGTGCTCTCTGAGCCTGGCTGTTTTCTTGCAGATGTTTCATTGCCCAACTCTATAAGCTACATAAATTGTAGCACCCTCGGGTTGGAAGGGACCTTGAAGGTCTTCTAGTCCAGCCCCTGCTTGAGCAGAAGCCCTTGTACCATTCCAAACAAACCGTTTTGTCCAATGTCTTCTTAAACTTCCAGTGGTGGAGCATCCATCCAGCTGTTCTAGAGTTGTTGTTGTTGTTGTTGTTATTAGTTGCAAAGCCGCATCTGACCCATCGCTGGACAACATCCTTCCAGGCCTTTTTTCTTTTTAAATAATAGACTAGATTCATTCTTAGTGTTCGAATTTAGCCTGGTATGAATCTCATCTGACTGTCACAGCTTTATGATCATTTCTGAAAGTTTTTTTGTTGTTGTTAGTTGCGAAGTCATGTCCAACCCATGGACCACGTTCCTCCGGGCCTTCCCATCCTCTACCATCCCATGGAATCCATTGAAGCTCACGCCGACTGCTTCTGAGACTCCATCCAGCCACCTCCTTCTCTGTCATTCCCTTCATCTTTTGCCCTCCGTCGTTCCCAGCATGAGGCTCCTCTCCAGGGAGTCCTTCCTTCTCATCAGGTGGCCAAAGGATTTGAGTCTCACCATCAGGATCCGGCCTTCTAAAGAGCAGCCAGGGTTGATCTCCTCTAGGACTGACCGGTTGAATGGCCTTGCATCCAAGGGACTTGCAGGATGGATGGATGGATGGATGGATGGATGGATGGATGGATGGATGGATGGATGGATGGATAGATAGATAGATTGAATCTCACGCCGACTGCTTCTGTGACTCCATCCAGCCACCTCCTTCTCTGTCATCCCCTTCATCTTTTGCCCTCCGTCGTTCCCAGCATGAGGCTCCTCTCCAGGGAGTCCTTCCTTCTCTTTAGGTGGCCAAAGTCTTTGAGTTTCCTCTTCAGGATCTGGCCTTCTAAAGAGCAGCCAGGGTTGATCTCCTCTAGGACTGACCGGTTGGATGGCCTTTTAGTCCAAGGGACTCAATGCAGGAGTCTTCTCCAGCACCAGAGTTCAAAGGCCTCCATTCTTTGGCGCTCAGCCTTCCTTATGGTCCAACTTTCACAGCCATCCATTGCAACTGGGAAAACCAGTTCTAGAGTTAGCAATGTTTTAATCCCTTCACCTACAAATCCCAATAATCAGATTAGAGCTGCAAGGGACCTTAGAGGTCTTCCAGTCCAACCCTCTGCTCAAGGAGACTCTAGTCTGTACCATTTGAGAAAAACTTCAGGCTATACCATCCCTGTCCTGCGTTCTTCTGGGTTCTTCTCTCCATATATTCAGATATTTTTGTCCAAATTTCAAAGAAGATGTTTTATTCACGCCTGGGGACACTCGTCAAGAAGCAAAAAGCAGAGAAAATTCAAGCTATAAAAGGGAACGCTTCTTTCCCCAGGAACTGAGCCGTCACAAACAGCCATTCAACGCAGATCTAGATTTGAACACAATCACGACTGCAAGGAAAATACTGGCCTACATTAGATTTTCAGTTCCTGGATATTTGTCATCACTCGAGCTGCTGAATGCGGAATCATTTTAGTCCTGGACGTAGCCTCACACAGCGATGGGGAACCTTTTGGCACCGAGTGCCCAAACCAGAATGCCCGTGCATGCATGTGCATATGCACGCACTGGAAACCGAAAGACCAGCTGGCTGGCCTGCACATGCCTGTTTTTCAGGCTGTTACTCAGGCCAAAAACCTGTTTTTGGGCTGGTTTTCAGGCCGTTTTCAGGGCATTTTCTGGCGCTCCCGTGCCTCTGAAAACTAGCTGGCCAGTGTGCGTGTGCCTGCTGGAAATTAGGTACGGTGGCTGTGCCTCCTGACTACTACTGGACCGTACCGGCCAGAACCCACCATTGCTCCACCACCATTTGCCAGCCGTGTGCAGCAGGTGCCAAAAAAGCCAACACAGTTCTAAGCTGCATCAACAGAGGGAGAGAATCAAGATCATGTGAAGTGTTGATATCATATTATAAGGCCTTGGGAAGGCCACACTTGGAATATTGCATTCAGTTTTGGTCGCCATGATGTAAAAAAGATGCAGAGACTCTAGAAAGAGTGCAGAGAAGAGCAACAAAGAGGATTAGGGGCCTGGAGGCTAAAACATGTGAAGAACGGTTGCAGGAACTGGGTATGTCTAGTTTAATGAAAAGAAGGACCAGGGGAGACATGATGTTCCATTATCTCAGGGGTTGCCCCAAAGAAGAGGAAGTCAAACTATTCTCCAAGGCACCTGAAGGCAGAACAAGAAGCAATGGGTGAAAACTAATCAAGGAGAGAAGCAACTTTGAACTAAGGAGGAATTTCCTGACAGTGAGGACAATTAACCAGTGGAACAGCTTGCCACCAGAAGTTATGGGTGCTCCATCACTGGAGTTTTTAAAGAAGAGATTGGACAGCCACTTATCTAAAATGGTATAGGGTCTCCTCTTTGAGCAGGGGGTGAGACTAGAAGACCTCTGAGGTCCCTTCTGACTCTGATATTCTGCATTCTGATAAGAAGAGCAACCGATGCATTTAAATCCCTATTCCGAGGGATAGGAGGCATTGATTAAAATGAGCTCGGTGTGTGTGTGTGTGTGTGTGTGTGTGTGTGTGTGTGTGTGATTGTTCCCTTTTGCTCTACCCTGAGCAGAATTTCAACTACATCTCTTTTTTCTCTTCAGTCTGCTCCTCACAGGAGCCTTGCTTAAAACTGTCCGTCATAGGGGGATAGACACTCCAGTAATTAGATCGCTGCCTACATGCCTGCCCTCCATGGGGAGGGATGGAATATTAATCAAAGGACTGCCCCCCCCCCCCAGTCGTTCTCCCAGCTTCGCACAAAGTGAGCCACAAATCTTCGGGGGATGCCAGGCGAAGACTTGTAACCGTATGTTCAACTTGGCGCGACAAAGCTCAGAAATGTATTCGACAGCGTAAAGAGTGCCCGGAACGTATCGCTTCAGTTGATCGTGGGTAGATGGAAAGATAGTTTTTAAGAAGAGATTGGAGAACCATTTCTCTGAAATGCCGTGATGGCAAACCTACGGTGCCAGAGGTGGCATGCAGAGCCAGAGTGCTGGAAATCCAAAGACCGGCTGCCCAGCGGGCATGCATGCACCGGAAACCGGAAGACAAGCTGGCTGGCGCACTCTTTCCAGAGTGCAGAGAAAATCATTGCTCTATCATGGCAACCAAAACCGGACGCAATATATGGTCTTACCAAGGGATCACAAAGTGGTGCTATCACTTACATAATTTGCAGCACACGGTTGGCTCATACTTAAGTGGTTGTCCAATAGGACTCCTAAATCCTTCTCGCAGTTGTTGCTGTTGAACCAGGCATTTATTTCTTTGGATGACAAAGTTAACAGCTAGGCTTGTCAGGAACCTGTCCCATCTCCCTCAGATAGAAAGTCCCCACAGAGAGTGGTGAGGACAGCGGAGAAGATTATAGGAAGCTCACTTCCCGTCATTCAGGATGCTGCTTACAAGCACTACATGCTCAGAGCTCGAAGCATTCTTAGAGACCCCCACACACCCACTTTATGGTCTGTTTCTTTTGCTGCCCTCTGGGAGGGGGTTTCTAAGCATCTCTAGAAGATTCTGGAACAGCTTTGTTCCCTAGACCCGTGATGGCGAGCCTATGGCACGTGTGTCACAGGTGGCACACAGTAGCCCTCTTGGTGGACACACGAGCTGTTGCCCCAGCTCCACCGTGCATGCACCTCCCGTCGACCCGCTGATTTTTGGGTCTCTATCGTGCATGCACAGGGGGCGGGGCGCATGCAAGAGATACATGCGCATGCATGGGGGTGAGGGGAGCATGGGTGGGGCAGCGTGCCCTCCCCGTGCCCTGTTTTTGGTCCCAGGAGGCTTCAGGGAGGCCTGCTACGCCCAAATTGGGGTACCGGGGGGGGGTGAGTGTCGAGCACCCATGCACGGGGGGGGACAGGACCAAAAAGATTAGCTATCACTGCAGTAGGCCACCCATTCAGTAACCTCGCCATGTACATGCATTCATCCTCAGTAGACTGTGTTGTTTCTCTGTGTCATAGAATCAGAGGTGGGTTCCTACCAGTTCGCACCAGTTCGGTAGAACCGGTTCATCAAATCTACCGAACCGGTTAGAAGAGGTTCTATCAGAAAGCAGGCCACACCTACAGAAGAGGTTCCAAAAAATTTTGAAACCCACCACTGACACACAGACACACACAGACACAGACACACACACACACTCACACTCACACAGAGAGAGAAAGAGAAAGAGAGGAAGAAAGAAAGAAAGAAAGAAAAAGTGAGAGAGAAAGAAAAAAAAGGAAAAAGGGACAGAGAGACAAAAGGAAGGAAAGAGAGAGAGAGAGAGAAAGAGAAAGAGAAAGAAAGGAAGAAAGAAAAAGAGAAAAAAGAAAGAAAAAGTGAGAAAGAAAAAAGGGAAAAAGGGACAGAGAGACAAAAGGAAGGGGAGAGAGAGAGAGAGAGAGAGAGAGAGAGAGAGAGAGAGAAAGAAAACACATGGCCGGCAAGCCACTCCCAGCAGGTCACATGGCTGGCAAGCCACTCCCAGCAGGTCACATGGCCAGCAAGCTACTCCCACAAAGGAGGCCACACCCACAGAGTAGGTTCGAAAAATGTTTGAAACCCACCACTACATAGAATATATGTGGGTATATGCCTAATTTTGGGTTCATTTATTTATTTAGTCATATTTATGTAGTGAATATTGGAGGTGGTGACCCTTTGAGAGCTGCAAGCAATGACATTTCATTTTAATGCATGCCGGTTAGTCTACGTTCAAAGTCACCGTAAAATTTATTCTAAGTCTTCGAAGTCCCAGTTGGCCCAGAGTTTGTCTCCCAATCGATTTCAGTGTAGTTAAAGTCCCCCATTACTACTCTGAGATTAATTTGTTAATTTTGACTAAGTGCAAATCATAGCGAATTGTCATAAGTAGGCAACACTCTGTCCAGCAGTTATGCCAAAGGAAAACATTTGGGGGGAGGGAGAGAAAAATGGTTCTATATATTTCACTTATATAAACCGAAATCCAGAGGTGACAATGGAAGAGTTTATATTTTGCCCTTGTGCCACAGGACAAAAACACCCTTTCTGTCACCGGGACCAGAGATTTAGTCTTCTGAGCTTTCGGACTCGTACTGGAGCCCTTCCTCAGCGAGTGTGTGCTTTGGGCTATTCTGTGTGTGTCGTGCTTGGTTGTGTTTGGCTTTTTAGTTGTTGGTTGGGGTCTTGATGGCTGGCTATTAAGTCATTGGCTATTGTTTCCTTGTGCTGCCAAGCCCTTGACTCCTAAGCACCTGATAAACTGGTGGCCGATTAGCAATCCTGTTGGCCAACGAAGCACCCATTTCCCAGGCTTCAATCATTTCCCTGGCTATTCTTGTCCCTGCTCGGCCAACAATCTTAATAGCTGCGGAATTGAATATGTGACCTTGCTCGTTGCAAGGTCTCGTCGCCTAACTGCTCGCTTGTGTTCTTGCAATCTGGGGGTTAGCTTTGTCCCTGTTGGTACAACATAGCCACGAGGGCAATCCATGCATTGTTGTGGTCCACTGGCGGCCTGCAGAGCTGGTAGCAGAGTCGGATAGTGAGAAGGTTGGGGAGGAACATGGGCCAGTCTTGGAGCCTGGGGAAGGCTTGGACTCTGTGTCGGAGGCAGAGAGGGGGGCAGGTATTGGATCTGGGTACTTGAGAGACCGCCTACTGCCAATTACTTCCACTAGGCCAATAAGATCCCATAGACTAGGCCTCCTCCGAATTCCATCAGCTGGTCAATGTCGACTGGCAACTATCTGGAGGAGAGCCTTCTCGGTGGCTGCTCCGACCCTATGGAACGAACTCCCCATGGAGATTCGTACCCTCACCACCCTCCAGACCTTCCGCGTAGCCCTTAAAACCTGGCTGTCCCGATAGGCCTGGGGCTAAAGACTTCAACCCCACCCGAATAGTATGACTGTTGTGCTTTTAACGATGTATTGTCTTTATGTGTATAACTTGGTTTGTACTTCCCTCCCCCTGAATTGTGAGCCGCCCTGAGACCCCTCAGGGAAAAGGGCGGCATACAAATCAAATCAAAATCAAATCAAATCAAATCATGGCCATAGCTACGTGCTGCCTCCGGAGCCTGACATCAGTGAGGCAGAAGAACAGGGGGAGCCTGTTCCCAGTGTGTGCATGCACAGACACTTCTTGCCAGAAGGCAAGAACAATTTTTTTTAAAAGGGTGACTCAGGAGGAAGGCGTGGGGATGATTGGCCCCTCCCATAAGACATAAAGGAGGAGCAAAGGGACGTGAGCCTTTGCAGGAAGCAACTTTGTTCCTTCTGGTCGGTTCAAGTTCTGAGAAGGTCCGTTTGACACTATGCCAGTATTTCTCAACCTTGGCAACTTGAGCATTCGCTGGCTGGGGAATTCTGGGAGTTGAAGTCCGGACATCTTCAAGTTGCCAAGGTTGAGAAACACTGCTCTATGCTCTGTTTGGCCTTGCAAAACTAATTGGCAATTAGGCCTCTGGCAGTGTTTCAAGGGAGATAAAGGTGGGTGCTTATCATCATTTCCCTGAAGGATTGTGGCAACTTGAGCAGACATCTGTCGGAATCTTCACAGATGGTTTGTGAATCATTATGGGCTGTGAATGACCATAATTTACAACCATCTGAATAAAAGAGGGTTTTGGGGGACGAAGATTGTGATTTATGCTTTCTCAGGAAGCTGAGGTCAGAACACGCGGGGGATCCAGTAGATTACATAAGGAGTATCTCCCACCTCCGAACTCTTTGCAATGCATGATTTGTCCTCATATCCGAGTCTGAAAGCTTGGAAGAATAAACCTTTGGTCCCGGTCTCCCACCCTGTTGTCATATAACTCCTAGGAGCCGAGTGGCGCAGTGGTTAAATGCAGCACTGCAGGCTACTGCTAGATCAGCAGTTCAGCGGTTCAAATCTCACCGGCTCAGGGTTGACTCAGCCTTCCATCCTTCCGAGGTGGGTAAAATGAGGACCCGGATTGTTGGGGGCAATATGCTGACTCTCTGTAAACCGCTTAGAGAGGGCTGAAAGCCCTATGAAGCGGTATATAAGTCTACTGCTATTGCTATTGCTTGTGCAGGTGTGGCGGTCACCCATGGCCCAGTGCATAACAGGGCATGCACAGCCACGCTGAACCACACAGGAAAAAACAAACTCCTAAAAGAACATAACATCCTGATAGTTCACTCTAGAAGTGCCTTACCCAACGACGCCCAGGATTTGACCATATATAGACAGAACTTCCCTGAGCAGTAGATTAGCAATTGTAGTTTGACAGGCTGTCTTAAATCACATGGTGATTGCTCCTCCTGCCTTTGTCCTATCTCAATAAAAGGGGCTCCCAGACCCCAATCTGGGTCGCCTCATCCCGAGAAAGCTCGTGTCCGTGTCTTTTCTCAACATTGGCCTCATGAGCGAACCACGGGTACATCACACCACCCAATATTGGATCTTGCAATCTGGGACACATATATTCACCTTCATTCGGAAGACTCTGTTTATTTAGTAATGTAATGAAACATTTTTGGCACATTAGATTAAAATGCTAGTTTTAGAAAATGATTAAGAGGCATGGAGGAAATAGATAAGGGTAGTCACGTTCCCACATACAAAGGGGGCAAAGTGGTGTTTTGATCCCTCTGTTACTGCCATTGTCATTTTTGAGTTTTGGGACTCTTCTGGATTAATGATTAAATAGATTTCATCCGACATAACAACATACGACGAATAATATTGCCTAGGCTTAATCTCCGAAATGCGTCCAACGGATTGTGCTTAAAGGGCAGCTTTGAATATGCATATTTATAGCTTAACCAATTATTTTTGTTCAATTGGAAGCTGCAAGGCTTATTCTCGAGTTTATTTACTTAGGACAGAGAAAGATCAGAGCACAAACAACTAATTCCAATTCCCCCCCCCCTCTTCTTTGGGGTCTAATTCAGAGATTTAAACCTCAAACACAGTTGGAGAGAAAAAAAATCCATCACAATTGTTGTGGTGACTTGAAAGAAAAATGCACTTAGAAGTTAAATCGTTTACCCTTCTTCTTATATTTGTTTTTGAAGGTCGAATTCCAATTTGACTCTAGAGAGAAGACAAAATAAAATCGTAATTATTTTTTTGCGCGAGATCAATGATCGTCATTGAATTCATCGTTCTCAAACTGGCGAGGTCAAAACTCACAATTCATTCTAGAGAAATATTCCTAAGGAATAGAATAGAATAGAACAGAACAGAACCGGGGTAGGGAAAGAGAAAAGAAGGAAGAATAGAATAGCAGAGTAGAGTAGGGTAGGGTAGAGTAGAACAGAACCAGAGTAGGGGTAGGGGAGTAGAGTAGAACAGAACCGGGGTAGGGGAAGAGAAGGAAGAATAGAATAACAGAGTAGAGTAGGGCAGGGTAGGGTAGAACAGAACAAGGGGAGTGGGAGGGGAAGAGGAGAAATAGAATATAGAGCAGAGCAAGTAGAATAGAGTAGAATATAGAACAGAAAGTAGAACAGAAAGATAGGACAGGACAGAACAATAGAGTTGGAAGGGACCTTCTAGTCCAGGGGTGTCAAACTGGATTTCATTGAGGGCTGCATGAGGATTGTGTTTGACCTCGGGGTGGTGGTGGTGGTGGACATGGCCAGGGTGGGCGCGGCCAGCTCAACGTCTCTTGTGTCGGGGGCGTCTGTGGTGGGCTGAGTACTCTGCCAGAGAAAACAGGCTCCCGAGTTCCGTTTCCACTTGCAACGGCCTGCTGCAATCCTCTGCCAGCGAAAACAGAGCTCGTGTGGCCCTCCCGTGCTCCGTTTTCACTGGCAGAGGCACTGCAGGCTGGACCTTCGCTGTTTCCAGGGCGACCGGGGGGCCAGATCGAAGCACCTCGCGGACCACCTCTGGCCCCTGGCCCTTGTGTTTGACACCGCTGTTCTAGTCCAACCCCCTGCTCAAGGAGGAGACCCTAGCCCAGTGTTTCTCAACCTTGGCAACTTGAAGATGTCCGGACTTCAACTCCCAGAATTCGCTGGCTGGGGAATTCTGGGAATTGAAGTCCGGACATCTTCAAGTTGCCAAGGTTGAGAAACACTGCCCTAGCCTATACCATTTCAGATTGGAGCAATTCCAGAGTTGCAAACTTTTTATATGCATGAATTAAAGCACTTCTTGGACGTAAGTTGCGGAGTATTTCTTGGAATATCTGCAAGTCAGCGATACGACTGGCTCTGTAAACTTCATCTATTTCTATTTATACCCTGTTTTTATTCCAAAGCGCTAACGGCATTTAAGGCACGGAGCAGAGCTACACATAAAATATGCATAGAATTGTAACATAAAAGTATTACTTATGGGCCTGGGAGATGGAAAAAATCTATCTATAAAAACCTGTTTCTGAAATATACTGCCCACTTGTTAGCTAATTACAGGCTCTGAATTAATAATACATTCGCATAATTCTTGCGACGGAAATGCATTAAGGAGGGATTTGGCAGTGACGAGGCCCCTGGGAATGGCTGGGGAGGGCTGCCCTCGTATCACAGGGAAAAAAATAGGCAAAACAAGAGGGGTTTTTATGCCAGAATAAGAAGATTCTGGTGGGACAAAGCAGATTAAAAAAAAGTCTTGACATTACAGAAGGAAAAGCTAAATGACAAAAACAAAAATAACAAAAAGAACCTTAAGGTCTTTTTTCCCCCACAACTAGCACAATGGACAACGCTCACATTTGCTCCCAACCCCATAAATGTCCATTGTGATGGGAGTCTTTGTGTCCATTGTGATGGGAGTCTTTGAGTACAGGAAGACCACAAGTTCAGCCCAAAATTTCCATTGCTAAGCGGGACAGTTGCTAAGTGAGTTTGGGGCCTGTTTTACAACCTGTTTTGCCATCGTCATTAAGCAAATCATTGCAGTTATTAAGTCAGTAACTCGGTTGTTAAGTGAATCTGGCTTCCCCGTTGACTTTGCTTCTCAAAAGGTCGCAAAAGGGAATCACGAAACCCACCAGGACGCTGCAACCGTTATAAGTACCCGTCAAGGGACACAATTTTGATCACTTGGCCATGGGGGAGCGCTGCAATGGTCATAAGTGCAAAAAATGATCGCAAGTCACTTTTTCAATGCAGCTTTAACTTCAAATGGTTACTAAATGAATGGTGATAATGAGCCATGGGGGAGTAGTGGTCCTGTAAACAGCTTAGAAAAAGCTGTAAACCACCGTGAAGAGGGACATAAGTTCTATTGCTGTTCTCTGTCCTGTCTGCCTGCCTGCCTGCCTGCCCATCATCTATCTGTCTGTCTGTCTGTCTGTCTGTCTATCTATCTATCTATCTATCTATCTATCTATCTATCTATCTATCTATCTATCTATCTATCTATCTATCATCTATCTATCTATCATCTATCTATCTATCTATCTATCTATCTATCATCTATCTATCTATCTATCTATCTATCTACCTACCTACCTACCTACCTACCTACCTACCTACCTACCTACCTACCTACCTACCTACCTACCTATCTATCTGATAGATCAGTGTTTTTCAACCTTTTTTGTGCAAAGGCACACTTTTTTCATGAAAAAAATCACGAGGCACACCACCATTAGAAAATGTTAAAAAATTTTAACTCTGTGCCTATATTGACTATATATAAAGTAATTTTCCCACGGCACACCTTACACTATGTCACGGCACACTAGTGTGCCACGGCACAGTGGTTGAAAAACACTGTGATAGATGATAGATAGATAGATAGATAGATAGATAGATAGATAGATAGATAGATAGATAGGTGATAGATGATAGATAGAAGATAGATAGATAGATAGATAGATAGATAGATAGATAGATAGATGATAGATAGATATAGATAGATGATAGATAGATAGATGATAGATAGAAGATAGATAGATAGATGATAGATAGATGATATAGATGATAGATAGATGATAGATAGATGATAGATAGATGATAGATAGATGATAGATAGATATAATAGATAGACAGATAGATAGATAGATAGATGATAGATAGATGGATGGATGGATGGATGATAGATAGATAGATGATGGATGGATGGATGGATGATAGATAGATATAATAGATAGACAAATAGATAGATACATAGATAGATGATAGATGATAGATGATAGATAGATAGATAGATAGATAGATATATTGATTGATTGATAGATGATAGATAGATGGATGGATGGATGGATGGATGGATGATAGATAGATGATGGATGGATGGATGATAGATAGATAGATAGATGATAGATAGATAATAGATGATAGCTAGATGATAGATGATAGATAGATAGATAGCTAGATGGATGATAGCTAGATGATAGCTAGATGATAGATTGATAGATGATAGATAGATAGATAGATAGATAGATAGATAGATAGATAGATAGATAGAGATGGATGGATGGATGGATGGATGGATAGATGGATGGATGGATGGATGGATGGATGATAGATGATGGATGGATGATAGATAGATAGATAGATAAATAGATAGATAGATAGATTGATAGATGATAGATAGATAGATAGATAGATAGAGATGGATGGATGGATGATAGATAGATAGATGATAGATAGATAGATAGATGATAGATAGATAGATAGGTGATAGATGATAGATAGATAGATAGATAGATAGATAGATAGATAGATAGATAGATAGATTGATAGATGATAGATAGATAGATAGAGATGGATGGATGGATGGATGGATAGATGGATGGATGGATGGATGGATGATAGATGATGGATGGATGATAGATAGATAGGTGATAGATGATAGATAGATAGATAAATAAATAGATAGATAGATAGATAGATAGATAGATAGATTGATAGATGATAGATAGATAGATAGAGATGGATGGATGGATGATAGATAGATAGATAGATAGATGATAGATAGATAGATAAATAGATAGATAGATAGATAGATAGATAGATAGATTGATAGATGATAGATAGATAGATAGAGATGGATGGATGGATGATAGATAGATAGATAGATAGATGATAGATAGATAGATAGATAGATAGATAGATAGATAGATAGATAGATAGATAGATAGATAATTTTTATTCCTGGAGTCTGAGTTTGGGGCAGAAGATTATTTTAAGTCGGGGGGGGGATGTTATGTGGACGTTCCTTCCATTCTGCAGTAAGAAACCTTGGGGGCGCCCACGGGATGGCGTCACGGTGATGTCACGCCCCCCCTCCACTCCCCACTCCCCACCTGCTTGCGCCGGTAGAGATCCTTCGCGGGCATGTCGAGAGCAGTAGCGCCGCCGCCTCCGCCGTCCTCGGCTTTCTCGGCTGCGCGTCAGCTGCCGGAAGTTGACTCCGGCACCCCTGGCAACCAACCGGAAACCACCATAGAGGCGACCGCCGGAGGCGAGAAGGGCCGTCGAGCCGGGCCACAGCGCCGCCATCTTTCCCTCGCGTTCTCCCCCCCGCCCCCCCCTTTTTTTCCCTTCCACCGTGGGATTTCAAGCTGGGGCTTGAGGCCCTTTCGAGCGGTCCGAGAAAGGGTATATATATATATATATATAAATATATATAAAAAGCAGGCCGCCAGCGAATCTGAGAGGAACCCGCCCGTGGAGTCCTCCCCGCCCCCTCATGACTATGCAAATGAGCGCCGCTCTGACGGCCGGGCTTCGCGCAGGCGCGCTGCCTTCATCTCCCTCCTCCTCCTCCCCTTCCCTCCGGGCTGCGTCGGCGCACGCGCAGAGCCGCGCGCGACCGGGGCAGGGCGGGGGGCTGAGTCACGACGGCCGGCTCTGGCTCCTCTGGCGGCGGGATGAGGCGGGCGGCATCGGAAGGCCACCCCCGGCCTCAGTGAGGCTGCCGAGGCCTTCCTCCCTTCTCCTCCTCCTCCTCCTTTCACAGCCCGCCGGCATCATGATGGAGGAGATCGACCGCTTCCAGGTGCCCGCCGTGCGCGCAGAGATGCAGCCGTTGGTGAGTGTGTGTGTGTGTGTGTCGGAGGGGGTGGGGGGAGGGGAAAAGAAACCGCCTCCGGACCCCCCGCAGCGTCCCCTCCCTCACCCCCCCGCTTGGGCAGAACCCGGCGGGAGGGGGGAGCGCGCGATGACGTCACCCTTTCCTCCCCCAGCGGGTCTCCCAAGGCCTCCCTCGCTTCCCCCCCGCCCTTCTCCCGGGGAGCTGTCCACCGCCGTGGTGCTGAACTGCCGTTCTCTGTCTCCGCGGATGGGAATCGCCCTGGGAGCTGTCCGCCACCCTGGTGCTGAACTGTCTCTTTCTCTCTCTCTCCGCGGATGGGAATCGCAGCTTTCCTGAGTATTGAGGGGAACGGAGGCGGGGGGATCGGTCTCCTTCTCTCCCCCTCCCTTCCTCCCTCTCTTCCTCCCCAAGCCTCGCCCTTGGCATCCAACCGGGAGCCCGCTTGCCCTTCTCCGCCCGCCCGCCTGGCCAGGGCTGAAACTGCAAGGGAGATTTTTTTTTGTGGGGGGGGGAGGGGGTTCTCCTTGGCCCTCCTCCTCGCCTTGGATTCTGAAGCGGAGGAGGAGAGCAACTGTTCAAGATGGAAGAAGCAAAACCGCTTGGGTTTAAGGCCCGGATGGAGGAGTCACAGCTGAGAGGGAGGGAGCTGGGAGATCTTCTAGTCCAGCCCCTGCTCAGGAAGCAGACGCTGTGCTGTTTCAGACAGGTGGCTGTCTGGGCTCTTCTTTAAAAAAACACTCCAGTCTTGGAGCAACCACAACTTCTGGTGGCAAGCAGTTCCACTGGTTAAGACGCTGAGCTTGTCGATCAGAAAGGCCGGCAGTTCGGCGGTTCGAATCCCTAGTGTAGGTCTCCTGCGTGAGCAGGGGGTTGGAATAGATGACCTCCCAGGTCCCTTCCAACTCTGTTACTGTTAAGAATGACAGAGCTGGACCCTGGAGGGCTTCCAGTCCAACCCTCTTGCTCAGACAGAAAAAACTACACCATTTCAGACAAGTGACTATCCATTCTCCTCTTGAAAACCTTCAGTGATGGAGCACCCACAACCTCTGGGTGCAAGTAGTTCCACTGGTTAATTGTTCTCACTGTCAGGAAAGTCCTCCTTAATTCCAGGGTGCTTCTCTCCTTGATTAGTTTTCATCCATTGTTTCTTGCCTTATCTTGATAGGGAAACAATCGCCAATGTAGCCCATCACAGCATTGATGTTACCTAGTTGGGTAATGCAATGTCTGCAAGAAAACATTAGTAACTATATACAGGTAGTCCTTGACTTAAGACAGTTCGTTTAAGGACCGTTTGAAGTCACAACAGCGCTGAAAAAAGTGAACTATGACTGGTTTTCACACGACTGTTGCAGCGTCCCCAGGATCACATGACCAAATTCAGGCACTTTGCAACTGACTCAATATTTATGATGGTTGAATCGTCCCGGGGTCACGTGATCATATTTTGCCACCTTCTGACTAGCAAAATCAATGGGGAATCCAGATTCATTTAACAGCCGTGTGGCTAATTTAACAGCTGCAGTGATTCACTTAACAACTGCAACAGGAAAGGTTGTAAAATGGGGCAGAACTCCCTTAACAACTGTCTCGCTTAGCAACAGAAATGTTGAGCTTCATTGTGGTCGTAAGTTGAGGACAACCTGTAAAAGGGGTATTTCTTCCTGAAATCCCTCGTCTCTCCATCAGTGGGAAATTCTCTGTCCTTTGAACAACACCGAGGTCCTCTGAGCATGGGAGAAGTTTTTTTCTTTCCTTTTCTGTCCATGTATGTGGATTATAGATCATATTTTCCTGCCTTGCAAGGTTTTCTGCTACTTCTCCTCTCTCAAACATTGATTGATATGTGCACTTATTTATTAAGTATATAGGCCACCATCTGGCAGTTCCATTTGACTCTCTTAAGTTTGGAGATAGGAGGAGAAGCTAATGAACCATTGAGTTGAGGTCCGTCTTCCTATTGCTTAGGGGTAGTTTTCAACTTACGACTATTTGTTTAATGACTGAAGTTAGAAGAGCACTGAAAAAAGTTACTTATCTCCAGTTTTCACACTCGCAACTGTTGTAGCCTTTGGTCATGTTACCAAAATCCAGGCACTTGTCAACTGGCATGTATTCATGACAGTTGCATGCCCGGGGATCACGTAATCCCCATGGGTAACTCTTCCCGGCCAACTTCCGAAGTGCAAAGTCAATGGGGGAGGGGATCAAGATTCACTTAATGACTACATATTCGCTTACCTCCAATAGACCGATTAGATCCCACAGATTGGGCCTCCTCCGAATTCCATCCGCCGGCCAGTGTCGACTGGCGACTACCCGGAGGAGAGCCTTCTCTGTGGCTGCTCCGACCCTCTGGAACGAACTCCCCGTGGAGATTCGAACCCTCACCACCCTCCAGGCCTTCCGCAAAGCCCTTAAAACCTGGCTGTTCTGACAGGCCTGGGGCTAAAGAGCTGCTGCCCCCGTCTCGAATGGTATGACTGTTGTGTGTTTTTAAATTATGTATTGTTATGTTTTGTCTTTTTATTTTCTGTCTGTACCCCCCTTCCCTGATTTGAATTGTGAGCCGCCCTGAGTCCCCTTGGGGAAAAGGGCGGCATATAAATGAAATCAAATCAAATCAATCAATCAAATTAACGGCAGGGACGCGCTTAAGCACTGTGGCAACGAAGGTTTGCAAAATGGGCAAAATCGCAAACCCTCATTTAAAAACCGCCTTGCTTAGTTTAAAAACTGCCTTGCTTAGTTAGAACGGAAATTTTGGGTTCAATTGTGATGGTAAGTTGAGGAGTAGCTCGGTCTGTTTTTTACGGGAATGAATGACAGCTGCTAATCAGGGTTGGTGTCTTCCGTGTTGGAAATGGGCTGCCTGGAGGAGAGACTTTCCCTCCCTTGCCGGTGTATTTAATTGTGCCATATGTTTGGGGAAGGAAAGAATGATGCCTCTTGTTTTTTTTTTAATCTTGTATGTATAACAATGTGTACTTTCACATAGACGCCTACTTCAGCGTTGGGGTTTTTTCAACTAACTTCTCAGTCCGACATTATTTCTCTCCTGTGGTGGTGGTGGTTGAGTGTTTGCGTTGTCCCCAATGTTTCATTTTATGTGATTGCCATATATACCATCCTGGAAACTGGTAGGATGCAGCGGAAAGGCGGTGGGGGGGGTGAGCCAGAAATATTTTAATTGAAGAATACTCATTTATGAACAACACCATAAAGATGAAGGTTTGCTCTGCTTCCCTCTCTCGAACGTTTTAACCGCAGGCCGTAGTAACCTAAAATCATGAAAGCATCAAAGTTTTCTTGATAACTATTCTCCCCTGTAAAACATATGGATGTAAGCATGAAGTGATGGCTTGGTGATAAAGAGGATAGCAACATCATTCCAATAGCAGAGGTTACATTATGATAATCGGAATAGAGCTGGAAGGGACCTGGGAGGTCTTCTAGCCCAGCCCCCTGCTGAAACAGGAGATCCTACCTATACCATTTCAGACAAGTGGCTGTCCAGTCTCTTCTTGAAAACCTCCGGTGATGGAGCACCCACAACCTCGGGTGGCAAGCGGTTCCACTTGTTAATTGTCTTCACTTTAGGACAGTGGTTCCCAAACTTGGCAACTTTAAGACTTGTGGACTTCAACTCCCAGAATTCTCCAGCTGGCTGGAGAATTCTGGGAGTTGAAGTCCACAAGACTTAAAGTTGCAAAGTTTGGGAACCACTGCTTTAGGAAGTTTCTCCTTAATTCCAGGTTCCATCCCTTGTTTCTTCTCCTGCCCTCTGATACTTTGGAGAATAAGTTTACCTCCTCCTGTTTGTGGCAGCCCATCAAATACTGGGAGACTGCTATTATGTCGTCCCCCCCCCCCAGGTCCTTCTTTTCTCCAGATTGCCCAAACCCAAATCCCACAACTGTCCTACTTATGTTTTTGTCTCCAAGCCTTTTTTAAACTGCAATGTTAGAGTTTCAATATTCAGGTGGGTAATTTTTGAGGCTTGGGGAAGAATTAGCTGATGAATGAAGTTTGCCTTCTGTTTTGAGCAGCGTTCCTCACAATTGCTCAGCTTTTCCTGCTGAAGAACTTGGCTTTTTAAAATCTGCTTCAAGATGTGCTTTAATTGTAATAATAGATAGTAGAAATACACCGAAGGGAGGAGTAGAGGGATAGAAGAAAGAGGGGTAGAGAGGGTGGGAGAGAGGATTGGAGGGAGGGTGAGAAGGAAGGGAGGGAGTGTACTGGGAGAGAGGAGTGGTAGAGGGGGAGGGGAAGTAGGGTAGAGGGGAATGATGGAGGGAAGATGGAAAGTTGGAGGGGGGGGCGAAAGAAAGGGTGTTTGGAGGATCGAAGAGGTACATTGGGTTTCTATTTTGGGGGGTATTGTTGACAAGAGGAATGGCTGTGTTTATTGTTTATTGTTATATGGCCCCGGTTATGCACAGTATATATGTGACTGTACGAAATGAAAATGGAAAATAAAAAACACATTTACAAAGATGTGCTTTAATTGTGATACTGTGTTTCTATAATTCTGACCTTGAATTGATGCATTTTTGAAACTCTTTATAGAGAGGAGCGGCACAGGGTGGTTGTGTACTGCAAATGATGAATAAAAAAGGAAGTTAGAGGAAGGAATTGGTACCAAAAAATGACAAGGAGGATACCAGGCTGCAGAGGATTAGATACAAAGGGGGGGAGGGACAAAACCACCCACTAATCATTGTTGACTGGAAATCTTACTCGGTCTTCTTGTTATTTCTGGCAGATGTTGCTTCCATATTTTGCAATGATTTATTGCAAGTCTGAAAGCTTATTTAAGAGAACCTGCACTCTGGATTTTGGGCAGTAGATTTCGTTCTTGATCAGTGTCCAAACTGTTTTATCAGTTATCCCGTTCCAGCTTCTGTTTTCGTCTGGTTTGTCTGTGTGTTTTGATTTATAATATAAAGCTTTCTTTCTTGCTCTGTCTCTCTTTTTCTTTCTCTTCTCTCTTTTTCTTTCTTTCTCTTTCTCTTTCTTTCTCTCTTCTCTTTTTTATTTCCCTTCCCTACCCTTCCCTTCTCCATTCTTTTTCCACCTCCTTTCCTTTCTCTTCTCTTTCCTTCCCCCTTCTTTTTCCTATCCTTCACCTTCCTCCTTCTCTTCTCTTCCGTTCCCTTTCATATTTTCAGTTTTTTTTATTATTATTATGACTTCTGGAAAGAATATCCTCAGTCCCTAGGTAGCAACCTCTGGTTTTTTAAATGCTTTTGCTTGCAGGCTCCTCTCTCTATAATCCTGAATGTTCAAGGTCAGATTGAATCAGAGAAGGTCGAAGGGGAGCGTCTTTCTAAGATTGTGTCAAATAAAAACCCATCATATCACGATGCCTGGGAATTTGACTCTAACCTGTCTAAAGGGATATCATTGAGGGCTGCCACTGTCAAGTGAGATGAAAGGAACCATGGGTGCCCATCTAAAATATATTAATGTACCTCATTTACTTATTCTGATGCACAATCCGTCTTTTGTTGCCTTTTCCCTATAGCACTCAATTTTTTTTTTAAAAAAAACAAACTTACAGAGCTCATTAACAGATTTCTCTCTTATAAACAAGGAACAGCCGAAATCCTGACTCCCTCAAGGACAAGAAATGTCACAAGGGAAAGAGGGAAGCTATCAAGATTTGGCTTGATTTGCTATGCCAATTTTCCCAAATAAGCAGATATGGAAATGAAGATTGCATGCTTGCTCTTAGCAAGACTGAATAACAAGAGATGGAAGGGACCTTGGAGGTCTTCTAATCCAACCTCTTACTCAAGCAAGAGACCTTATACCATTCTGGACAAATGGATCTCCAATCTCTTCTTGAAAACCTCTGGCGATGGAGCACCCACAACCTTGGGTGGCAAGCTGTTACACTGGTTAATTCTTCTCCCTGCCAGGAAAATTCCTCCTTTGTTCTAAGTTGCTTCTCTTCTTGATTAGTTTCCATCCATTGTTTCTTGTAATGCTTTCCGGCGCTTTGGGGAATAGATTTAACATACACACACCAGGGGTGGGTTCCTGCCAGTTCTAACCTCTTCTATAGAAGAGGTTCCACAAATCTACGGTGCTGTTTAGAACCGGTTCCAGCTCCCCACCCACCCGTCCGCACATCATCAAGATGAAGAGCGAGAGGAGGAATTCTGGGAGTTGAAGTCCACAAGTCTTAAAGCTGTCAAGTTTGAACACCCTTGGTTTTTTTTTTCTCTAAAGGATTAGGGGTGCAAGAAGGGCCTTGTAACTTGACAGCTTTAAGACTTGCGTGCTTCAAATGCCAGAGTTTCTGAGCCAACATTTTGGTTGCTAAGCAAGAGCGTTGTTAAGTGAGTTTCACCAGATTTTACAAGTTGGCCACGCCCACCCAGTCACATGACTGCTAAGTCACTCCCACAAAGCAGGCCACACCTACAGAAGAGGTTCTAAAATAATTTGAAACCCACCACTGCCACATACACACACACACACACCACTTCTTTGTGGTAGTCCCACAAATATTTGAACCATGATGTCATGCCCCCCACTAGTCCTTCTTTACATTAGACTTTCATTTGACCAGTGATGGCGAACCTTCTCTGCACTGAGTGCCAAAAAGGGAGCATAAACGCACTCGTCTGGGCCGCAAGAAGGAAGAGGAGCTGCCCAGGGAACATGCGTGCGCCACAAAATGAACTTCTGGTTTCTGGTGCGCATGCTATTCCAGTTACTGGAGAGCATGGACACCCGACAATCAGCTGACCAGCACGCATGCGCAAGCCAGAAAAACAGAAGACCTGCATTTCCTGTTTCCGCCACTGCTGCACGCATGAAGGCCAGCTGATCGTTGTGGGCGCATGTGCGCCAGAAACGTAGAAGAGGAATGGGTGATGCCACACGTGCCAAGCAACATGGCTCTGTGTGCCACTTCATGCCATAGGGTTGCCATCATGGGACTAGAGATATCCAATGCCTGCAGCCATTGTTCATATGTTTTAGTCTCCAGGCCCTTAATCGTCAATTACCTCCACTAGACCGATTAGATCGCACAGATTAGGCCTCCTCCGAATTCCATCCGCCGGCCAATGCCGACTGGCGACCACCTGGAGGAGAGCCTTCTCTGTGGCTGCTCCGACCCTCTGGAACGAACTCCCCGTGGAGATTCGAACCCTCATCACCCTCCAGGCCTTCCGCAAAGCCCTTAAAACCTGGCTGTTCCGACAGGCCTGGGGCTAAAGAGCTTCTGCCCCCCGTCTCGAATGGTATGACTGTTGTGTGTTTTAAATTATGCATTGTTATGTGTCGTTTTAAATTCTTGTTTGTATCCCCCTTCCCTGGTTGAGTTGTGAGCCGCCCTGAGTCCCCTTCGGGCAAAAGGGCAGCATATAAATAAAATCAACATCAACATCATCAACATTAATCGTCCTAGTTGCACTGCTCACACTCTTGCCAGAATCTCTACAATTTATTTTTTTGGACATCGTGGCAACTAAACCTGGATGCAACGTGCCGAATGTGCTTTTACCAAAGCGTTCTAAAGCAGGGCCAACCCTGCTCCCTGTCTCCTGGGATGGAGAAGAAACTTCATAATGGGATGCTGGCTTGGTTTGGATAAGGTGGTTTTAATTGGCCTCGTCTTCTCTCCAGCTTACAAGACACTCAAGTTGCTTCGGCTTCCCTCTCCTTCCAGCCAGCTGGGAGGGAACGATCAGCCCTTACTCTCAGCACAGGGTGACTTACAAATGAGGTGGCAGGTGGCAGCCAATTTGCTTTACGGATTTGGGGGATCTGAAATCAGCTGGGTTGCAGGATCAAGGGGAAAAGACGTCCCGCTCCTCCGAAGACCGAGCCTCCTTGGGGAGGAAAAAAGGTTTTGCAGCCTGCTTCTGGCCCCTCTCCCCCTTTACCGGAATCCTTTTATTTTTATTCGTTTCAATCACTGAAACTCAGTCACAGTGACTCCAGGCCAGGGTGGATAAAAATCGATTATTATTTTTTTTAAAAAAAAACCAGGGTTTTAAAAATTTAAATCAGATTTTTTATATTTTTATCAAATTTATTTTAATCAAGTGCTTTTGGAGTAAGAAAATCTATCTAAAGATACCATATTTTTCAGAGTAAAAGACGCACCGGAGTATAAGACACACCAAGGTTTTGAAGAAGCAAATAAAAAAAAAAAGGTTTTGCACTCTGCAAACCTCCCCAAAATGGACCATTTTTCACAAAAACGGGCCTGTTTCCCCCCCCCCCCCAAAAGGGCATGAATAGCCCCTTAGGAGGCTTGTAGAGTGTTCCTGGCAGCTTGGGGGGGGGGGCAAAAACAAGCAAAAAATGGCCCATTTTTCACGAAAACAGGCCCATTTGTCAAAAAAGGGCATTAGGAAGCTTATAGAGTGCTCCTGAGGGCGGGGGGGGGGGGGCAAAATTGAGCAAAAAACGGCCCATTTTTTGCTCATTTCTGCTCTCTCCAGCCCCCAGGAGCTCTCTGAAACCTCCTACAAGCTATGCACAACCATTTTCGTGAAGGGGGCGGGTTTTGGGAGGCAAAAAATACTGTATTCAGTGTATAAGATGCACCCAGATTTTCAGCCTCTTTTTTTGTGGGAAAAGGTGTTTCTTTTTTTTTTATTATTAAATTTTTATTTCTCATATATACATTCACAATTATATGATCTCATAACTGTTATTAATAATATGTATTTGTAACAATTTTTCTCCCCTACAGTTGACAATATAATTGAAATTGCTTTCTTACCATCCCATAAACCCATCTTATTTTACAACAACCCTACTTCTTCCTTCCTTCCCTCCTTCCTTCCCTCCCTCCTTCCCCCTTCCCTCCCTCCATTCTTCTCTCCTTCTCTCCTTCCTTTCCTCCTTCCTTCCCTCCTTCCTTCTCTCCTTCCTTCCCTCCTTTCTTCTCTCCTTCTCTCCTTCCTTCCCTCCTATCTTCTCTCCTTCTCTCCTTCCTTTCCTCCTTCCTTCCCTCCTTCCTTCCCTCCTTTCTTCTCTCCTTCTCTTCTTCCTTCCCTCCTTTCTTCTCTCCTTCTCTCCTTCATTCCCTCCTTGCTTCCCTCCCTCCTTCCTTCCCTCCTTTCTTCCCCCCTTTCTTCCCTTTCTTCTCTCCTTCCTTCCTTCCTCCTCTCCTTTCCCTTCTCTCCTTCCCCTTCCTCTCCTCTACCCTTCCCCTCTTCTTCCCTTGGGAAAAGGTGTTTCTTATACTCCGAAAAATACGGTAGTTTTCTATTTAAGATACATTCATAATTTAGTTGATTCAGCATGAAATGGAGCTTAGTTATGGCTGTATACATTTTTCGGAGTATAAGACAAACCTTTTTCCCCTCAAAAAAGAGGGTGAAAATCTGGGTGCGTCTTATACACCAAATACAGCAATTTTAGCATCCCCAAACCCCACCCCCTTTGCAAAAATGGATGTGCATAGCCTTTAGGAGGCTTCCAGAGTGCTCCTGGGGGCTGGGGAGGGTTAAAATGACCCTCATTTTTGCCCCTCCCAGCCCCCAGAAGCCCTCTATACGCCTCCTAAAGGCTATGCATGCTCTCTTTTTTGACAAAAAACGGGGCCATTTTCGCAAAAAACAGGCTGTTTTGGGGAGATCTGCAGAGTGCAAATTTTTTTTTTGTTTAATTTGCCTCTTCAAAATCTTGGTGCGTCTTATACTCCAAAAAATACGGTATTGTGCAATATTTACATGTTTGGTAAACCCATTGGATGAATCTAAGCTTTGCAAGCTGAGAGAAAATGCCCTGCGTTGATGAGGCATCCACACAATTTCACAGTCGCCATGAGATAAATCATAAAACGAAGTTCAGGAATATTCCTTTGTCCCCGTGTTTGGCAAATCCAGGTACGCTACAACCTGTAGGATTGTTTGAAGAGAAATACGTCTGTACCACTGGGGTCCTCAGTTTGAGGAGGAAGGGCAAGCAGTAAAAATGAAAGGGAAACCTTCTAAGCGGCTTATAAATGTAATATTAAAGAGCGCCTGTCATTCCAGATCCATCATGGCAGCGCCTGTTAGCGGGCATCCACTCACCTGCTGCTCTCCATGTCCCTCACCTTGTGTCCCTGCCGCATCACCAGCCGTCCCATTAAAGCGAATGAGACTGTCAGTGAATCAACACCGAGTCAGAGGAGGGGCTGATCCGGGACAGAGATGACAGCTGCTCTTTATAAATTATGATTCACCGTATTTTTGGAGTATAAGACCCACCTTTCTTCCCCCCCCCAAAGAGCGTGGAAATGTTGGTGCATCTTATACACCGAATACAGCCATTTTTGGTCTCCTGAAGCCCCGTCCTTGCATCCCGTTTTTGTGAAAAATGGGCAAAATCAGGTCGTTTTTCAACAACATGGGGGTGTTTTTGCCTTCCCCCCACCCCCCGAGAAGCACTCTGCAGGCTTCAGCAGAGCTGGGGGAAGGGAAAAATGCCCCCATTTTGGTGAAGAACAGGGACATTTTTGCCTTCCCCCAGCCCTGCTGAAGCCTGCAGAGTGCTCCTGGGGGTTGGGGTTGGGACAAAAACTTTTTGTCTTACTTACCTCTTTGAAATCTTGGTGCGTCTTACATACAGGTGCGTCTTATAGTCTGAAAAATACAGTAAATCATATCCACCCTGCTCCAGGCAGCCAACAGCAATTAGACGCCACTACAGAATCCCCCATCCCATCCCCTGGTAATAACAACTAAACCCACCACTTGATGGGCTCCGTATCCCCCTGGGGTCCTCAGGGCTTCTGGCCAACCCACGTCTTCAGGGCCTTCCCAAGGAGCATCGAGGCAGGGCTAGTCTTGCCTCCACAAGGATGAGGTTCCACAGAGAACACACCTGCAACACTTTAGCAGGTGTATAAACTTAATCTCCAGTTGCAATGGATGGCTGTGAAGGTTAGACCATAAGGAAGGCTGGGCGCCAAAGAATGGAGACCTTTGAACTCTGGTGCTGGAGAAGACTCCTGTGAGTCCCTTGGACTGCAAGGCCATCCAACCGGTCAGTCCTAGAGGAGATCAACCCTGACGGCTTTTTAGAAGGCCAGATCCTGAAGAGGAAACTCAAAGACTTTGGCCACCTGATGAGAAGGAAGAAGGACTACCTGGAGAAGAGCCTCTTGCTGGGAACGATGGAGGGCAGAAGAAGAAGGGGGTGACAGAAAATGAGATGGCTGGATGGAGTCACCGAAGCAGTCAGCGTGAGCTTCAATGGATTCCAGAGGATGGTAGAGGACGGGAAGGCCTGGAGGAACGTGGTCCATGGGTTGGACACGACTTTGCAACTAACAACAACAACAAACTATCAGACATGATCATAAAACTGTGACAGTCAGATGAGATTCATGCCAGGCTAAATTCGAACACTAAGAATAAATCTAGTCTATTATTTAAAAAGAAAAAAGCCTAATAGGAATTTGATCAGGAAGGAGATGGGATTTCATGGCAGGGACGTGCAGTCAGGGGAGGCAGGTCCTCACCAGTGTCATGATGAAAAGAAAAATTAAAAGGAAAAAGGCTGAGGTAGTTGCTGCCAGAGTCACAGTGGATGACTCTGCTTAGTGCTTAACTGCAGGGGGGAGGCGAGAGAACCACGTGCCTCCTTTGCATAAGGAATTTTTCGCCTTTTAACCCTTTGTCAGGGTTAAGCAAGGGTTAAAAGGCGAAAAATTCCTTATGCAAAGGAGGCACGTGGTTCTCTCTCCTCCTGCTCTGGCAGCAGCAACTCTTGCCTAAGTTGCCTTTTTCTTTTTACATTTTCATCATGGCAGACAAGAGGAGAGTTGAAATCCTCTGACACAGCTGGAAAAAAGGTATGTGGGTCCGAGGGAGGGGGCAGAGGGGAGGAATTCAAAATTATTTGTAAGTAATTGTAATTTGTTTTATTATAAGTAATTTGTGTGTGTGTGTCTGTGTGTGTGTGTGACTGTGTGTGTGTGTGTGTGTCTTCATAGATAAGGCTACATAAAGCAGAACCAACGCAATGAAGTAATCAAGGCATTCCCAATTATCTCCCTTTTTAAATTGATTGAAGATTTATCTGAAGGTATCGGGAAGGGGAGGGGAGAGGAAGGAAGATAAGAAAGAAGGAAGGAAGGAAAGATGGAAGGAAGGAAGATAGGAAGGGAGGGAGGGAGGGAGGAAAGATGGAAGGAAGATAGGAAGGAAGGAAAGATGGAAGATAGGAAGGAAGGAAAATAGGAAGGAATGGAAGGAAGATAGGAAGGAAAATAGGAAGGAAGGAAGGAAAGATGGAAGGAAGATAGGAAAGAAGGAAGGAAGGAAATTTAATTAATTTACATACCCCCCATCTTGCTTTTTGGAGAGACTAGGTTGTTACTGGCATAGGTGAAATTCATTCTTTTTTTTAATTTTTAATTTTATTTTTATATAAACAATCCATTTTCCATTAACCAGTGTGTCACAGGTGAAATTCCTATCGGATACATTCATGTGAAATTCCTCCTCACAAGAAACGTTTAGCCTTTTTTTTTTTTAACTTTTGAGAGTTTCATGTTTATGTCTGTCTGTCTGTCTGTGTGTCTGTCTGTCTGTGTGTGTGTGTGTGTGTGTGTGTGTGTGTGTGTGTGTGTTCTGCTCTATTTGGCCTATTGACGTGAATCTGGGACTAGGAAACGGCTGCTTTGAACTTCCGTGTTGAATTAGTCGGCGTGTGTCACGTGGACGGTTGCTTCCCATCGCTGTCTCAGGTTTCCGTTTCCGTTTCCCAGGGATTTGTGACTAACATTCTTCATACAGGTTTGTTGCAAAGAGGATGGAGAGAGAGAAACTGTGTCCCCTCTCTTCCAGTTTGAATGCGGCTCCTTTGGCTTATGTCAAATTTACAAGCTTAGGTAGCAAACAGGCCCTCTCTGTGGCTGGGTGGGTGCATAGCAGAGGTGGGTTCCTACCAGTTCGCACCTATTCGGTAGAACCGGTTTGTCAAATCTACCAAACCGGTTAGAAGAGGTTCCACCAGTGGACCCGGAAAGCAGGCCACACCTACAGAAGAGGTTCCAAAAATGTTTGAAACCCACCACTCACACACACACACACACACACACACACACACACACAGAAAGACAGACAGACAGACAGACTGACACAGACAGAGAGAGAAAGAGAAAGAAAGGAAGAAGTAAATAAAGAAAAAAAGAAAAAAGAAAGAAAAAGAGTGAGAGAGAGATGAAAGGAAAAAAGAAAAAAGGGACAGAGAGACAAAAGGAAGGAAAGAGAGAGAGAGAGAGAGAGAGAGAGAGAGAAAACACATGGCCGGCAAGCCACTCCCACCAGGTCACATGGCCGGCAAGCCACTCCCACAAAGGAGGCCACACCCACAGAGTAGGTTCCAAAAAATTTTGAAACCCACCACTGGTGCATAGACTTGAGACCCAACTAGCTCTCCACCGCAGTTGAAATGGAATTGGTTGGCCGCATGGTGGGAAAGAGATTTCATGCTGGGGACTGTCTAGCAATTGAACTGCCACCAAAGTAGAAGGCCCTGTTAAGGTTTCCACCAACGCTACGACATGTTCTCCTTCTGTGTGGGAAATGCAGAAATTCTTGGATTATTTCTCAAGCTGTTCTCCTTTGGAAGAAGACCTGCTTTCGTAGTGACCCCACCGTTCTTGGCCACAGCAGAAGACTAGCCTGCATTTCTCAGTTAAATCCTGCAAATTTAAAACGTTGCCTTTTCCATCAAATTGTGACCACCAGTGGCGAAAGAATTAGACCACAGAATCCTAGGGCTGCAGAGAACCCCAGAGGTCTTCTAGTCCAACCCTGCTCAGGGCAAAAGATCTTTTTGCCATCCCACTCAAATGGGTGTCCGGTCTATTTCTGGAAACCTCCAGTGATGGCGCACCCATAACTCCAGGAGACAGCTTCTGTTCCATTGATTAATTGTTCCCACTGTCAGGAAATTTCTTCTACTTAGTTCTGGGTTAGATCTCTCCTGGATAAGCTCCCCATGGATTCATGTCCTCCCTTCAGGAGCTCTGGACAACAGGCTGACCCCTTCCCTTTTGTGGCAGCCCCTGGATGGATGCATAGATGAAAGGATGGGTGGGTGGGTGGATGGATGGAAGTGTAGGTGGGTGGGTGGGTGGGTGGATGGAAGGAAGGAAGAATGGATGGATGGATGGATGGATGGATGGATGTGTGGATGGAAGGGTGGCTGGGTGGGTGGATGAATGGATGGATGGATGGATGAAAGGGTGGATGGATGTGGGGATGGAAGGGTGGGTGGGTGGGTGGATGGAAGAGTGGGTGGATGGATGGATGGATGAAAGGGTGGATGTGTGGACGGAAGGGTGGCTGGGTGGGTGAATGGATGGATGGATGGATGAAAGGGTGGATGGATGGGTGGATGGAAGGGTGGGTGGGTGGATGGAAGGGTAGGTGGGTGGGTGGTTGGGTGGATGGAAGGAAGGAAGGATGGATGGATGGATGGATGTGTGGATGGAAGGGTGGGTGGGTGGGTGAATGGATGGATGGATGGATGAAAGGGTGGGTGGGTGGGTGGATGGAAGGGTGGGTGGGTGGATGGATGCATGGATGAAAGGGTGGGTGGGTGGATGGATGGATGGATGGATGTGTGTATGGAAGGGTGGGTGGGTGGAGTTGGGTGGGTGGATGATAGATTCATACGGTTAGATACATATGGATGGATGGATAGACACACACACACACAAACACACAGACAGAGAGAGACAGAGAGACAGAGAGAGAGAGAGAGAGATGGATGGGTGGGGTTGGGTTGCTGGATGGATAGATATGGATGGATGGATAAATATGATAGAGACAATAGATAGATAGATGGATGGATGGATGGATGGATGGATGGATGAATAGATAGATATGGATAGAGACAGACCGACATGGATGAATCGATGGATGGACAGACAGATATGGTAGTTAGGTAGGTATAGAGATAGAATAGTAGAGTTGGAAGGGACCTTGGAGGTCTTCTAGTCCAACCCCCTGCTTAGGCAGGATACCCTACACCACTTCAGACAAATGGCTATCCAATCTCTTCTTAAAAACTTCCAGTGTTGGAGCATTTACAATTACTGGTGGCAAGTTGTTCCACTGGTCCATTGTTCTCCCTGTCAGGAAATTTCTCCTTAATTCCAGATTGCTTCTCTCCTTGATTAGTTTCCACCTATTGCTTCTTGTCCTACCCTCGGGTGCTTTGGAGAATAGCTTGACCCCCCCCCCATCATTTTATCTGTGACAGCCCCTCAAATACTAGAAGTAAAACTTGGTATAAAAACGCTCTGCGTCAGTTCCCCAACTCTGCAGAATCGGATGTCAGCTTCTGCCTTGCTGTTGCTTCAGCTGCCATGAAACGGGGAGGGAGGGCTGGTATTTGGGAGGGGTTAATTAATGTGCTGGAGGAGTCTTCTAGGATGTTCGAGATGCTCGGATGGCGCATGCGTGAGGCCTTCCCGCGTAGAATAACGGGCTCGACATTCCATCTTCGTGATGCCTTTTGAAGTTATCTCACACCTGACACTTGAAGGACTTATGATTGGCCTGGAGCTATGCTCCTAAGGGGTGGGGAATGGGCTATACTATATATCAATTGCTTTCGCGCCTAATTAAGTAGACTTTGCTTCGCAACTGCTTGCTTACCATTTATAATTAGTAAAAGTACTTTGGATTTCCTTCCCATGGAGTCTCTTAGTCTTTCTTTCCTAATTATGTAATGGAGTGATGCTGACATCGAAGCTGACAGGGCCCCAGCCTTTGGCTCCAAAAGGTTCTTTTCCTCTGGCCTTAAATCTACATTTCCATTCTCCAAGACCCTAATTTTCTGCAACGGTTCCTCTTTTGATTTGTAAACCAAGGTGCTTGTAAGGAGACTTGATTAAGGAGCCTCCAGGTCTCAGGTGATCCCTCAAGATAAGAGCCGGCTGCTTTGATCTCCGGAATAGAAAAGCCATCGTCTGCTGGTATCGATTTTGATCGCTGGATATTAATCACCCGCTGGTGAGCGCTGTGGCTTCGGGGCCACCCCGAAAAAAAATAATGGCAGAAGCGATCAGGGTAGAACGGTGAGATTTGTCAGATTTTCACACTCCTAAAGAGGCTAAGGGCCTCCAAGGAAGCAAATTATTCATCCAGGATGGCAGGCAGAGTTTGAATTAGAAATAAAAAGTCATTTCTCAACCTTAGCAACTTGAAGATGTCCGGACTTCAACTCCCAGAATTCCCCAGCCAGCGAATGCTGGCTGGGGAATTCTGGGAGTTGAAGTCCGGACATCTTCAAGTTGCTAAGGTTGAGAAACACTGTCATAGAAGATTCCACCAGTCGTTAGCTTGCCTGGATCGTTGCGTTCCGGGCTCTGGAAATTGGTTAAAAATAATTAAAAATAGTCCTCCACTTACAACAGTTCTTTTGGTGTCTGTTCAAAGCTAGGAAAAAGAATACAGATAACGGAGAGCTGTAAAAGCTGTAATTGTGATTTTAATGTTTTTAAAAATGCTGAATAAAAATGATTTAAAAAAAACAAAGTCGCAACAGCGCCTAAAAAAAGGGATTTATGACCATTTTTCACACTTAGGACCATTATAGCATCCCCGCGGTCAAAATTTATACAGCTGGCAACTGACTCGTATTTATGACTGTTGCCGTGTTCCGCGGTCACCTGTTCCTCTTTTTGCGGCCTTCTGACAAGCCAAGTCAGTGGGGAAGCCAGATTCGCTCAACAACCGTGTTCGCTAACTTAGCAGCTGCAGTGATTCACTTAACAACTGCAGCGAGCAAGGTCGTGAAATGGAGCAAAATTCACTCCACAAATTGTCTCACATAGGGACAGAAATGTTGGGGCCCCAAGTGGCTGTACGTCGAAGTTGCTGTCACGGGAGAAATCAATGTCAGTTTTCCTGTTGAGCCCTACAATGGCTGCGTTGCTTGGTAAATATCTATCCAGTCGTGCAATCCAATCCAATAGCAGAGTTGGAAGGGACCTTGGAGGTCTTCTAGTCCAGCCCCCTGCCTAGGCAGGAAACCCTACACCGTTTCAGGCAAATGGCTATCCAACATCTTCTTAAAGACTTCCAGTGTTGGGGCATTCACAACTTCTGGAGGCAACTTCTGTTCCACTGATTAATTGTTCTGTCAGGAAATTTCCTCTCAGTTCTAAGTTGCTTCTCTCCTTGGTTAGTTTCCACCCATTGCTTCTTCTTCTACCCGCAGATGCTTTGGAGAATCCCTCCCTCCCTTGCTCCTTCCTTCCTTCCTTCCTTCCTTCCTTTCCTTCCTTCCTTCCATAGAATAAAATAGAATAGAATAGCAGAGTTGGAAGGGACCTTGGAGGTCTTCTAGTCCAGCCCCCTGCCTAGGCAGGAAACCCTACACCGTTCCAGGCAAATGACTATCCAACATCTTCTTAAAGACTTCCAGTGTTGGGGCATTCACAACTTCTGGAGGCAACTTCTGTTCCACTGATTAATTGTTCTGTCAGGAAATTTCCTCTCAGTTCTAAGTTGCTTCTCTCCTTGGTTAGTTTCCACCCATTGCTTCTTCTTCTACCCGCAGATGCTTTGGAGAATCCCTCCCTCCCTTGCTCCTTCCTTCCTTCCTTCCTTCCTTCCTTTCCTTCCTTCCTTCCATAGAATAAAATAGAATAGAATAGCAGAGTTGGAAGGGACCTTGGAGGTCTTCTAGTCCAGCCCCCTGCCTAGGCAGGAAACCCTACACCGTTCCAGGCAAATGACTATCCAACATCTTCTTAAAGACTTCCAGTGTTGGGGCATTCACAACTTCTGGAGGCAACTTCTGTTCCACTGATTAATTGTTCTGTCAGGAAATTTCCTCTCAGTTCTAAGTTGCTTCTCTCCTTGGTTAGTTTCCACCCATTGCTTCTTGTTCTGCCCTCAGGTGCCTTGGAGAATAGTTTGACTCCCTCTTCTTTGTGGCAACCCCTGAGATATTGGAACACTGCTATCATGTCTCCCCTAGTCCTTCTTTCCATTAAACTAGGCATACCCAGTTCCTGCAACCGTTCTTCATATGTTTTATCCTCCAGTCCCCTAATCCTCTTTGTTGCTCTTCTCTGCTCTCTTTCTAGAGTCTCCACATCTTTTCTACATCGTGGCGACCAAAACTGAATGCAGGATTCCAAGTGTGGCCTTACCAAGGCCTTGTAAAGCAGTACTAACACTTCATGTGATCTTTGCAATTCCTTCTTAGTTCTAGTTTGTTTCTCTCCTTGATTAGTTTCCACCCATTGCTTCTTGTTCTGCCCTCAGGTGCTTTGGAGAATAGCTTGACTTCCTCTTCTTTGTGGCAACCCCTGAAATATTGGAAGGCTGCTATCATGTCTCCCCTGGTCCTTCTTTTCATTAAACTAGACATCCCCAGTTCCTGCAACCGTTCTTCATACAGTATGTTTTACCCTCCAGTCCCCTAATCATCCTTGTTGCTCTTCTCCGCACTCTTTCTAGATCCTCCTCATCTTTTTTACACTGTGGCGACCACAACTGGATGCAGGATTCCAAGTGTGGCCTTACCAAGGCATTATAAAGTAATACTACCAGAGATGGTATTCAGCCAGTTTGGACCAGTTCGGGTGGACCAGTAGCTCCAACGATCAGTTTGCCCCGCCTTATCCTGTCCTTTATTTCCTTCTTTCTAGCTCATCTCAATTGCGCGGCACAGCTAATTTCCCTCCTAGCAGTTCTACCTGTGGAAGGTAAGCAACTGAGCGTCTAATTGTTCCGTTTTCAGCACTATGCGCGAGTGCTTTAGGCGCACGTGTGCGTGAAGCGGGCGTGCAAGAGCGAAGCGCATGCTCCCCGAACCAGTTGTTAAACCAGCAGCATCTCACCACTGAGTACTACAGAACTATCTGTTAAGAATGATGTCACCCTATGAAGGGATCTGCCTCTATTTATACATCGGGCAAAGTCAGGAGAAGATTAATGCATAAGCCCCAGAAGAGGCAAACATACCTGTTCATAGGTAAAAGGATGTCACGTTACTGTAGGCAATGGAGCTCAGGTTACTTCCTGCACCTGTTTTCATTTCAGAAGCCAAAAGGGAGGAATAAAACAATAAAACAAGGAGGAAAACATCACCCATAAATCCAGAGGAGGGGCTGTGTGGGAATCCCAGATGCCAAAAGAAAAATAAATCCACTTGCAGATCTATTATTGTGCCGATAAGATAGCAAACGGTGGCCTTATATTTTATATATCAACTTGATTTAATCTACGCCGCTCACCTAAGAACTGATTCCCCCCCCCCCACACACACACATTTTTTTAGCTTTCGGATAAAACATTTGTTTACTGTATATGTGAGAATTTTCTGGTAGGAAAAGAGAAATTTTGACCTGTTTTGAAGTTGCAATTAACATGTCAGGCCTGCAGCCATCTTTTCTTTTGGATCTTTGGCCTGCCACACTTATTCAACTATGCATTTTCTATGGTGGGAAAATGGGAGGGGGGGATTGTACCGAGTTCAATGATATGTAGCCATAACAACATTCTTTCTGGAAAGCCAAGGTCATCTTTGGTCTCTGCACCTGACTGGAACTGGATGGGTGGAACTGGGAGATTGGACCATGGGATGGGCTTGTGGGGGGGGGGGGGCAAGATCTTGAACTTTCAACTGGGTGGGGAAAACCAGGAAGCTTTCAGATTCGGGTTTCCCCAGATGTGCCAACATGTCTCTCTTCATAAATTGGAACTTTGAAGAATACTTTGCCTTGGAGTTTGATTTGTTTGAGGATGCTATTTGGAATCCTGACAGCAAGTAGAAAAATAGGTACCAACTTAGGTGGGAAGGTAACAGCCTTCCGTGCGCCTTCAGCGTCCAATCATGCTGGCCACATGATCACGGAGACGTCTCCGGACAGCGGTGGCTCTTCGGCTTTGAAACGGCGATGAGCACTGCCCCTTAGATTCAGGAACGACTAGCACATATGTGGGTGAGCGAACCTTACCTTTATCTAAGCGGTTTACAGAGTCAGCCTCTTGCTCCCAACAATGTGGCTCCTCATTTTACCCACTTCGGAAGGACAGAAGGCTGAGTTCAACCTTGAACTGGTGAGGATTGAACTACTGGCAGTTGGCGGAATTAGCCTGCAACACTGCATTCTAACCACTGAGCCACAACGGCTCATGGAGGGAAGGAAGGAAAGGGAAGGAAAGGGAAGGGAAGGAAGGAAGGAAGGAAGATAAGAAAAGAAAGGAATAACAATAGCAGACTTATATACTACTTCACAGTGCTTTACAGCTCTCTCTAAGTGGTTTGCAGAGTCAACCTCTTGCCCCCAACAACCTGGCTCCTCATTTTACCCACCTCGGAAGGAAAGGAGGCTGAGTTCAACCTTGAACTGGTGAGGATTGAACTACTGGCAGTTGGCGGAATTAGCCTGCAACACTGCATTCTAACCACTGAGCCACAACGGCTCATGGAGGGAAGGAAGGAAAGGGAAGGAAAGGGAAGGGAAGGAAGGAAGGAAGGAAGATAAGAAAAGAAAGGAATAACAATAGCAGACTTATATACTACTTCACAGTGCTTTACAGCTCTCTCTAAGTGGTTTGCAGAGTCAACCTCTTGCCCCCAACAACCTGGCTCCTCATTTTACCCACCTCGGAAGGAAAGGAGGCTGAGTTCAACCTTGAACTGGTGAGGATTGAACTACTGGCAATTGGCGGAATTAGCCTGCAACACTGCATTCTAACCACTGAGCCACAACAGCTCATGGAGGGAAGGAAGGGAAGGGAAGGGAAGGGAAGGGAAGGGAGGAGGAAGGAAGGAAGGAATAACAATAGCAGACTTATATACCACTTCACAGTGCTTTACAGCTCTCTCTAAGTGGTTTGCAGAGTCAACCTCTTGCCCCCAACAACCTGGCTCCTCATTTTACCCACCTCGGAAGGAAAGGAGGCTGAGTTCAACCTTGAACTGGTGAGGATTGAACTACTGGCAGTTGGCGGAATTAGCCTGCAACACTGCATTCTAACCACTGAGCCACAACGGCTCATGGAGGGAAGGAAGGAAAGGGAAGGAAGGAAGGAAGATAAGAAAAGAAAGGAATAACAATAGCAGACCACTTCACAATGCTTTGCAGCCCTCTCTAAGGGGTTTACAGAGTCAGTCTCTTGCCCCCAACAACCTGGCTCCTCATTTTACCCACCTCGGAAGGAAAGGAGGCTGAGTTCAACCTTGAACTGGTGAGGATTGAACTACTGGCAGTTGGCGGAATTAGCCTGCAACACTGCATTCTAACCACTGAGCCACAACGGCTCATGGAGGGAAGGAAGGGAAGGGAAGGGAAGGGAGGAAGGAAGGAAGGAAGGAAGGAAGGAAGGAAAGGAATAACAATACCAGACTTATATACCACTTCACAGTGCTTTACAGCTCTCTCTAAGTGGTTTGCAGAGTCAACCTCTTGCCCCCAACAACCTGGCTCCTCATTTTACCCACCTCGGAAGGAAAGGAGGCTGAGTTCAACCTTGAACTGGTGAGGATTGAACTACTGGCAATTGGCGGAATTAGCCTGCAACACTGCATTCTAACCACTGAGCCACAACAGCTCATGGAGGGAAGGAAGGGAAGGGAAGGGAAGGGAAGGGAGGAGGAAGGAAGGAAGGAATAACAATAGCAGACTTATATACCACTTCACAGTGCTTTACAGCTCTCTCTAAGTGGTTTGCAGAGTCAACCTCTTGCCCCCAACAATCTGGGTCCTCATTTTACCCACCTTGGAAGGACGGAAGGCTGAGTCAACCTTGAGCCTGGTGAGATTCGAACTGCCAAATTGCAGGCAGCCGGCAGTCAGCAGAAGTAGCCTGCAGTACTGCACTCTAACCCAGTGTTTCCCAACCTTGGCAACGGGAAGAGGTCCGGACTTCAACTCCCAGAATCCCCCAGCCAGCATTCGCTGGCTGGGGGATTCTGGGAGTTGAAGTCCTGACCGCTTCCCGTTGCCAAGGTTGGGAAACACTGCTCTAACCACTGTGTCACAACGGTTCATATTTGGTTGGTTTTAGTCTGCTGGTGGTTTCTGAGATATTTTGATGCGTGGCAGTGTTATCTTTTCACAGCTTGTGTTGCTGCGTTGTACTCCAGTGTGTTGTTACTTTGATTTATATATTTCCAAACCGATGATGAAGCTTGTTTTAATATCAACCATTGTTTGGGTTCGTACAACTTCAACGATTTAGTCCAAATACAAGGTAAGTCCTTGACTTACAACCATTCATTTTTATGACTCTTTAGCCTTAAAACAGCCCTGAAAAAAGCAACTGACGGCCAGTACTCGCATTTATGACCGTTGCAGCATCCCACTGTCATGTGAATTGAATTTCGGTCATACATTGAGGAACACCTTATTCGCATTGCAGTAAGTGGGAATAAATCACTTTTTTTTTTCATACGTTGCTTTTTTTTCAGTGCCATTGTAACTTTGAAAGGTCACTAAATGAATTGCTGTAAGTGGAGGACAACCTATAAAACATTTTTAAAGTCCAGAATGCCCAGATAACATTTCAAAGTGGCTCAAAGAGACAGCTCCTTAAATCACAAGAAATAACGGATGTGTTCTGATTGAGGCTTCCCAAGAGCATGAAGCAAGCTCCTTGTCCTGGCAAAAACCCCTTTGATCTGGACTACTGCAACGTGCTCTACATGGGGCAGCCCTTGAAGAGCATTCGGAGACTTCAGCTCATCCAGAAAGCAGCCGCCCGAGCGATCGTGGGTGCACCTCGGTTCACCCACGTAACACCTATCCTCCGCGAGCTGCACTGGCTGCCCATCGGTCTTCGGATACGCTTCAAGGCGCTAGTCGTCACTTATAAAGCCCTTCATGGTATTGGACCTGGGTACTTGAGAGACCGCCTGCTGCCAATCACCTCCACTAGACCGATTAGATCCCACAGATTAGGCCTCCTCTGAATTCCATCCGCCGGCCAATGCCGACTGGCGACTACCCGGAGGAGAGCCTTCTCTGTGGCTGCTCCGACCCTCTGGAACGAACTCCCCGTGGAGATTCGAACCCTCACCACCCTCCAGGTCTTCCGCAAAGCCCTTAAAACCTGGCTGTTCCGACAGGCCTGGGGCTAAAGAGCTTTTGCCCCCCTCCTCGAATGGTATGGTTGTTGTGTGTTTTTTAAATTTTGTATTGTTATGTCTCGTCTTTTTTATTCCCTTGTCTGTACCCCCTTCCCTGATTGAATTGTGAGCCGCCCTGAGTCCCCTTCAGGGAAAAGGGCGGCATACAAATGTAATCAATCAATCAATCAATCAATGATCAATTTACTATGAATTCTATTCATTCACATCCAGCAAAGTCTTTCCAGGGAGGATTTACAGTCACAGACCTTATCTGGCTTGGAGAGCTGCCAGGCTGATCTCTGCAGAACCTGGCAAGGAGTCTTGTAGAGTCACAAACCAATGAAACAAACTAACTGTGTCCTGCAAACTCCCCTCCCCTTTTGCTCCTCTTTGATTTCCTCTGGGAGGGGCCATTCATCGTCCACCTGTGGCCTTACTCCCAAGTCAACTCCTATTCTTTAGCTGTTCCCTTCGTCTAGCAACTCTGCGCATGCGCACTCTGGGAACAGGCTCCAGCTGTTCCTCTGCCCCACTGAGGTCTGACTCTGAAGGCAGCTGATAACTGTCGGACGGCCCTGGCCCCCTCTCTGCCTCTGACACAGAGGCCTCATCAGAGCCTTCCCCAGACTCCAGGACTGGCCCGTGTTCCTCCCCAACCTCCCCAACCAATGTCCGAATCTGGCCGCTGGTGAGCCACAACAGGATGGAAGCTTATCAAGGAGAGAAGCAGCCATAGAAGTAAGGAGAAATTTCCTGACAGTGAGGACAATTAACCACTGGAACAGCTTGCCACCAGAAGTTGTGGGTGCTCCAACACGGGAGGTTTTTAAGAAGAGACTGGAGAACCACCTGTCTGAAATAGGTGGTTGAGCAGGGGGCTGGACTAGAAGACCTCCAAGGTCCCTTCCAACTGTGGTATTCGACAACCCTTTGTCCAAAATGGTACAGAGTCTCCTGCTTGAGCAGGGGGTTGGACTAGAAGACCTCCAAGGTCCCTTTCATCTCTGTCATTTTGTTATTCATTGGAATATAAGGTGGGGCGGAGGTATAGCACAATCACACTTGCAAGATTCTGTTGTTACAACCCAGGGGTGTCAAACTCAATTTCATTAAGGCAGTGGTTCCCAAACTTGGCAACTTTAAGACTTGCGGACTTCAATTCCCAGAATTCTGGGAGTTGAAATCCACAAGTCTTAAAGTTGCCAAGTTTGGGAACCACTGCATTAAGGGAACACATCAGGGCTGTGGTTGACCTTGGGGGTGTGTGTGTGTGACTGGATGGGCATCGCCAGCTTGACACCACTCCCCAAACTGCTGGTATGTTTCCTCTTTACACTGGGTAGACTGGGTTGAAGCTATTGGGTAGACCGGACCAATGCCACACTGGCCTGATCTTTCCTACTTGATAAAGTAGAAGGATGTGGGTTGGACAGCATCACCACCAGATGGATTTGCAACTGGCTGACCAACCACACTGAATGTGTAGTCCTCAATGGAACTGCATCTACATGGAGGGAGGTATGGAGTGGAGTACCCCAAGGCTCTGTTTTAGGCCCAGGACTCTTCAACATCTTCATCAATGATTTGGATGAGGGAATAAATGGGGAACTCACCAAATTTGCAGATGACACCAAGCTGGCAGGAATAGCCAACACTCCAGAAGACAGGCTCAAGATACAGAAGGATCTTCACAAACCTGAACATCGGGCACTATCTAATAAAATGAAATTCAATGGTGAAAAGAGTAAGATTCTACATTTAGGCAAGAAAAATGAAACGCACAGGTACAGTATAGGTGGCAACTTGCTCAATAGTAGTAACTGTGAGAGGGATCTTGGAGTCCTAGTGGAGAACCATTTAAATAGGAGCCAGCCATGTGCAGCAGCTGCCAAAAAAGCCAACACAGTTCTAGGCTGCATAAACACAGGGATAGAATCAAGATCATGTGAAGGGTTAATACTACTTTATAAGGCCTTGGTAAGGCCACACTTGGAATGCAGCATTCAGTTTTGGTCACCGCGATGTAGAAAAGATGTGGAGACTCTGGAAAGAGTGCAGAGAAGAGCAACAAAGATGATGAGGGGACTGGAGACTAAAACATGAAAAACGGTTGCAGGAACTGGGGATGTCTAGTTTAATGAAAAGAAGGACCAGGGGAGACATGATGTTCCAATATCTCAGGGGCTGCCCCAAAGAAAAGGGAGTCAAACTATTCTCCAAAGCACCTGAAGGCAGGACAAGAAGCAATGGGTCGAAACTAATCAAAGAGGGAAGCAACTTGGAACTGAGGAGAAATTTCCTGACAGTGAGAACAATTAATCAGTGGAACAATTTGCCTCCAGAAGTTGTGAATGCACCAACACTGGAACGTTTAAAGATGTTGGATAGCCATTTGTCTGAAACGGTATAGGGTTTCCTGTCTAGGCAGGGGGTTGGACTAGAAGACCTCCAAGGTCCCTTCCAACGCTGTTATTCTATTCTATTCTATTCCTCTTCACATTGGGTAGACCAGGACGACCCTGCAGGCTGGATCCGACCACATTGTGGGGCAAATCCGGCCAGTGGGCCTTGAGTTTCAATTCAATTTATTGAAATTGAATTGAAACTCAAGGCCCGCTTGCCGGATTTGATACCCCTGCTATAACCAATCACAATAAAAGTCATTTTAGCTTTCCAGTGGGGTTGTTTTCCTGGTCTAAAATTCCCAGCCAGGCTGACCATACCTGCTTTGAAGTAAAACAAATACGTGGATTAAATCTCCCATATCAGAATACTGATGATCTCATATAAACCTAGTTTGTAGCTAGGTGTGCAATGTTTGAAAGAATAAGCCATAATTTAATAGTCAATCTGGTTCCTCCGTCTCACAGGTCACACACATCCTAAGTCTGCTTTAGAAAAATCTATAAAATATCCTTCACTGAAACTCAGGCTAGGAGCCGATCTGAAAAAGCTTTCACTTCAAGCTATAATAGAAAAGGACCCAATGTCAATTTAATGTCAAACTGGAAAATCCTAAGATCTAGGGGCCTCCCCGACTTCCGTTGATTTAATCGCAATTCCAATTTCTTGAACAAAGAGGCAAGCTTAATAATCTCATTTTCTCCCTGGGCGGTAGCTACAAACTCTCAAATTGCGCGCGCGCACATACACACACACACATACAAATCTACCGGTATCTCTTCTTCTCTTGAAGAGAGATTAAAACTATACTATTTGAAAAGCTAGGATTAAGTAATTTGATAAATGCTTGAAAGCTCATGATTGATGCTAGAAGTGCATATTGAAATATTGAATAATGCAAAAAAGGAAGGAACTGGTCTTTAAATATTAGAATGATTGGGGAAGAGGAGAAAGGGGGGTAAAATAGAATTAGAAATAAGAGAGTGATGAAAGAAATGTCCTTCTGGGTTCGGCTCCAAGTGGGGAAAAAGACACTGGAGACATGGAGGCTGCTTGGAAAGATGGTTTATTGTTGGACAGGGCCACATGGCTTGAGCCCTGAACAGAAAAGGTGATCACATGCTTCAATGTTGGTGGAGAAGAAGAGAAGGGATGAGGAAGGGGCTTGCTAGGCTTTTTATACCCTGTTTAGTCCCACCTCTCTGTTTCCTGTTCCTGTGCAAGAAATGTATTCTGATTGGTTGTCAGACTCCCATGGGGCCGTGCAGGGGCTACTCTCTAGGCTGTGTTTTGAATCCAAGTATGGATGAATTCTCAGATGCCATATGCTTCAGTTGAGTAAAGTTCCAATATTATCATGCCTTTCTCCTGTAGCTGCTGGTGAGGTCTTTATTATGTAAAGTGACTAGCCTGGCCGGGTCAATGGCCCATTAACAAAGTGGGGATGGGCAGGAAGCTACAGGCAGCTATTCTGTCTTTTAAAACATGTTTCTTTCTCCTCACATCCAGGGAAATATTCTGCCTTTTCGATATTTCCTAGGATATTTCATTTTTCTGGGAGGGGGCTGGATGATAACTTCCCACAATCGGAAAAATAGCAAAAACAGATGTTACGATGATACAATGTATAGTAGAACTATGAGAAGGTTTAGAATTGAAAGATGATAGTAGAAATTACATGTCAGTAAAACTAACTGGGAAGTCGGCGGGGGAGGTTGGGGGGGTTGGGGGGGAGGGTAGGGGGAGGGAGGTAAATATTTGTAAAAGTTTTTTTTTCAAAAATTTTCAATAAATAATAATAATAATTAAAAAACTAAAAATGAAAATAAAATGTAATTACTAGGAATAATACTGTTATGTTTATTGGTATTGAACCGGATGACTCTCAGGAATCAAGCCATTCACACAATGTGGGGTATAAAATAAAAAAAACTTTATTAATTAAAAAGAGAACTATATTATTTGGAGTACAGCAAACATTGCAAAACTGTTGATGGGGTTTCTGACTCATATGCACCTTCCCACGTACATCACAAATAGAAGAAGCAGAATTATGAGGTTATTTAATTTGTCTAAACGCTAATTTCTTGTAATACTTTGTTTTTAGAAAGAGTGTACTATTTTTCTCTTTGCTTTCTTGTATATTGGCTGGCAAGGTGTATAAAAAAAATTCCCTTAGCAGAATAACAGAGTTGGGAGGTCATCTAGTCCAGGAGTCCCAAACCTTTAAGACCTCAGGGACCACTAAACCCATCATTTTAAATCCCACGGACCACTAATACCATCTTCCTAATGACCGGCTGGGCAGACGTGGCTAGGTGGTCATGTGACTGGGTGGGCGTGGCCAACTCAATGTCACTCATGTCGAGGGTCCCCTCACTGGCCTCTACTCACCCCTCCCACTCCTCATCTGCCCGGTCTCCTTAGCACCCCAACAGGAAGCAACTGTTGGTGCTAAGCAGCCCCCAGAAGAAAGAGTTGGCCAAACAGCTCAGTTCAAATTGGATCCGACCGAGAAGGAGGCTCAGCAGAAACACCTCACTGAGGACTAGGAGCATAGGCTTTCCCAGCAAAGGGAAGACCTTCGTGAGTGCAAGGCCAGATGCCGGCTCCTGGAGGCTCAGCGGGCTGAGATGGTCAGCCAGTTCCAGGCCATGATGCAGTCCCACTGGAACGAGGCCCTCCGGCTCTTCGCCCCCACGGCGCTTCCTTCCAGCCTTCCCCCAAAGTGGGTTGGAGCAGAAGATCCGTGCGCCTGATGGTGACTTGAGGTTCTGCTAAACATCTGGAGAAAGACGAGTAGTTCTCCAGAAACCTTGGAAGAAAGAAAGGACAGGGATAACTCTTCTTATAAGAGCCGAGGTGGCGCAGGGGTTAAATGCAGCACTGCAGGCCACTTCAGCTGACTGCAGTTCTGCAGTTCGGAGGTTCTAATCTCACCGGCTCAGGGTTGACTCAGCCTTCCATCCTTCCGAGGTGGGTAAAATGAGGACCAAGACTGTGGGGGCAATATGCCGACTCTGTAAACTGCTTAGAGAGGGCTGAAAGCCCTATGAAGCCATATATAAGTCTAACTGCTATTGCTATTGATCTCGATCTCGATCTCTCTCTCTCTCTCTCTCTCTCTCTCTCTATCTATCTCTATCTATCTATCTATCTATCTATCTATCTATCTATCTATCTATCTATCTATCTATCTATCTATATACCTATACCTATACCTATCTCTCCCTCCCTCCCTATCTATCTATCTATCTATCTATCTATCTATCTATCTATCTATCTATCTATCTATCTATCTATCTCTATATGTATATATCTCTATATCTATATTAAAAAGAGCCGAAGTGGCACAGTGGTTAGGGTGCAGCACTGCAGGCCACTTCAGCTGACTGCAGTTCTGCAGTTCGGCTGTTCAAATCTCACCGGCTCAAGGTTGACTCAGCCTTCCATCCTTCTGAGGTGGGTGAAATGAGGACCCAGACTGTGGGGGCGATATGCCGACTCTGTAAACTGCTTAGAGAGGGCTGAAAGCCCTATGAAGCGGTATATAAGTCTAACTGCTATTGCTATTGATCTCTCTCTCTCTCTCTCTCTCTCTCTCTCTCTCTCTCTATCTATCTATCTATCTATCTATCTATCTATCTATCTATCTATATACCTATACCTATACCTATACCTATACCTATACCTATCTCTCCCTCCCTATCTATCTATCTATCTATCTATCTATCTATCTATCTATCTATCTATCTATCTATCTATCTATCTATCTATCTATCTCAGTATATATCTCTATATGTATATATCTCTATATCTATATTAAAAAGAGCCGAAGTGGCACAGTGGTTAGGGTGCAGCACTGCAGGCCACTTCAGCTGACTGTTATCTGCAGTTCAGCGGTTCATATCTCACCGGCTCAAGGTTGACTCAGCCTTCCATCCTTCCGAGGTGGGTGAAATGAGGAGCCGGATTGTTGTTGGGGGCAATATGCTGACTCTGTAAACCGCTTAGAGAGGGCTGAAAGCCCTATGAAGCGGTATATAAGTCTAACTGCTATTGCTATTCGTTTTCCATGCCTTTCGTACAGCATTCAGTGAGGTCTTGACAGAGGAGTCAAGAAACCAGTCAAGAGCGGAAGGCACATAATTCAGAAAGCCAAGGCTCCAGTCCCATCTGAATGCCCAGCGCTTGTCCTCGCTAATTCTCGCAAAAGCTGCCTTAATTGAGAGGAAACAGCCCTTGCCAGCTGCCGAGGCCCGGAAGCCGACTTCTGTGCACAAATACCCGCACCGAGGCTGCAATTCAGAGCCACCGAGAGCAATTTCCCTTTCTTTGTGAAAGTAATATCTGAAGTGACCCGAAGAGACTGCGAAGGAGGAAAAAGCCATCACGATTCATCACCGATTCTCACCGGATAGAATTCAGGGCAGCTTTTACGGCAGGATAATGTAAAAATAAACAGCAATCTATATAAACCAATGAACAGATGGGGATGATCCAGTCGTTAGGGAGAATGGATCTCAGGCAGCCAGCTTCCAGAACCCACGAGAAGAGCCTGCTTTTCAAGGCCCTTACAGAATGCCACCCCCCGTGGGGTCCTGGGTGCTCTCTGAGCTTGGGGGCTTAATGTTAATAATCTTCTATTTCTCAATAAGATCCATTCTTTCATCCATGTTGGTCCCGCTGCTCGATAATAAAATTCCCACTTTGGTAATCCAAATCCACCGCGAGCTAGCAATAGCAATAGCAGTTAGACTTATATACCGCTTCATAGGGCTTTCAGCCCTCTCTAAGCGGTTTACAGAGTCAGCATATCGCCCCCACAGTCTGGGTCGTCATTTCACCCACCTCGGAAGGATGGAAGGCTGAGTCAACCTTGAGCCGGTGAGATTTGAACCACCGAACTGCAGATAGCAGTCAGCTGAAGTGGCCTGCAGTGCTGCACCCTAACCACTGTGCCACCTCGACTCTGCTTTCTTGCAGACGTCTCAGGACCCAACTAGGTAATAACTTCAGAGTGAGGAAGAGGAGGACTGGGGGATGCTTGGTGCTCTCTGAGCTTGGTTGTTTTCTTACAGATAAACCTTCAGGGCTAGAAGGAAGAGGGTTTTGTAGAGTAGTGGAGAAGGAGGAGGAGGAGGAGGAGGAGGTGGTGGTGGAGGAGGAGGAGGAGGACAACAGCGACAGTGCTGATGACATTGGGGTCTGTGGTGTTTTCTGAACCTGGGTGCTTTCTTTCAGACGTTTCATGACCCAACTAGGTAACATCTTCAAGAAGAGAAGTGTTGTGGTCCGCCGGCAGCCTGCGGAGCTGGCAGCAGAATCGGACATTGAGGAGGTTGGGGAGGAACATGGGCCAGCCCTGGGGACTGAGGGAAGCTCAGACGAGGGCTCTGCATGGGAGGCAGAGAGGGAGCTAGAAGCAGTGAGGCAGAAGAACAGCTGGAGCCTGTTCCCAGTGTGCCCATGCGCAGAGCTGCCAGAAGACAACTAAGAAAGGAGGGTCGACTTGGGAGTAAAGCCACACTTTGGAGGGAGTTGGCCCTTCCCAGAGGAAAGGGGGAAATGGGGAGGGGGCTTTTGCAGGACTACCTGTAACCTAGGGAGGGAGGAAGTATCTGACTTTCCCCTGCCAGACCCCCCTGCTCCAAACAGCTGCCCCCTTCCTACCAATGAAAGCTGAGCAAAGGGCCCCTTTTGAGAGTTAATAAATATTTAAGAAGAGTCGAGTCAAAATGTTTTAGCGCTGGGCAACGAAGACGTGAATGTTCCAAGAATCAGAGGATGCTGCGTTTTGCACAGACTCTCTTCATTTTGCTAACCTGAACCTGCACAATTCTCAGCGAGGTGGTTTTTAAATAATGCAGCTCATTGTGCTTACAGTAAAGCGATCGATTTTTAGTTCCAGCTTATGTTTACTGATTTTTTTAGAGACGCCAAAAAAGCTAGGAGGCGCCCGCAGCTCCCTCCTCGGCAGGAATAAGATTTGGAAAGGTGCTTCAAGAGAATTAAGCCGGCTGTCAGGTTTAGCCATGGCGGCCTCTGGTTTCCAAGAATTCAGTATATTTCTATTTTTAAAACTCTTGTGATTTCGCTTTCTTTTAGAATGCCAGGAAGTGCTGAATATAGCCTACAGCAATGGTTCCCAAACTTGGCAACTTTAAGACTTGTGGACTTCAACTCCCAGAATTCTGCTGGCTGGAGAATTCTGGGAGTTGAAGTCCACAAGTCTTAAAGTTGCCAAGTTTGGGAACCACTGGCCTACAGGTAGTCCTCAACATACGACCACATTTGAGCTAAGAAGCATGGAAGAGAAGAGAATAGGAAGAGAAGAGAAGAAAGAAGAGAAGAGAGAAATATGGAATAAAGTAGTCCTCAGCATACGACCATATTTGAGCTAAGAAAATGGAATAGAATAAAAAGAGAACAAAAAAGAAAAGAGAAGAGAGAGATATGGAATAGAATAGAAGGAGAAGAGAAGAGAAAAGAGGAGAAGAGAAAGATATAGAATAGAAATATGGAATAGAGTAGTCCTCGATTTACAACCACATTTGAGCTAAGAAACATGGAATAGAATAGAAAGAGAAGAGAACAAAAAAGAGAAGAGAAGAGAGAGATATGGAATAGAATAGAAGGAGAAGAGAAGAGAAAAGAGGAGAAGAGAAAGATATAGAATAGAAATATGGAATAGAGTAGTCCTCGATTTACAACCACATTTGAGCTAAGAAACATGGAATAGAATAGAAAGAGAAGAGAACAAAAAAGAGAAGAGAAGAGAGAGATATGGAATAGAATAGAAGGAGAAGAGAAGAGAAAAGAGGAGAAGAGAAAGATATAGAATAGAAATATGGAATAGAGTAGTCCTCGATTTACAACCACATTTGAGCTAAGAAACATGGAATAGAATAGAAAGAGAAGAGAACAAAAAAGAAAAGAGAAGAGAGAGATATGGAATAGAATAGAAGGAGAAGAAGAGAAAAGAGAAAAATATAGAATATAAATATGGACTAGAGTAGTTCTCTAAGCTAAAAACATGCATCCCTGTTTTCTTGGCTGATCAATCTGGGTCTTTCTCCCATCTCTAGCCTCCATTTTTCACGCTTAACTGCCATTGCAGAATTCCTGTTTCCATGTGATCAAAATTTGGATGCTTGGAAACTGGCATGTGCTTTGTGACCTCCTGACACGCAAAGCCCATGCGGGAAATCGGATTCACTTTGCAACCGTATAACTAAGATTTAACAATTGCAGCGATTCCCTTATCAACTGTAGCAATGGAGAAAACTCGCTTAACAACCGTTTTGCTTAGCAATGGAAAATTTGGGTCCGTTGTGGTCATAACTGGAGGATTACCTGTACATTTGAAAGTGTTTTTTTTTTAAAAAAAAATCTTGCACAAAGATGCTTACAGGACTGTCTTTTTCATCCGACGTTTGATCGGTTTCCCTTGTATGTCACCAGAATTCCTGCTTGAAGCAAGGGGTTGGACTAGAAGACCTCCAAGGTCCCTTCCAACTTTGTTATTCTGTTATTCAAAGGACCTCTTGCTTCGTCCGTCCGTTCCCCCCCCCCCCCGCCATAAAATGAGGCAGGTGGAAACTTGGAGAGCCTGATGCTGTTTCGCTGTTTTGCATCTGACTCTGGAATAGCTTTCCCCGCAAATATCGATCCGTTCTCCCGTTGTCGGTTGTGTGTGTGTAAGGAACAGAGTACTCGAGGTGTGAAGTTTTGCCTTGGAATGTTATTGGTTTTGCAATTTTATTGATTCTTATCTATTGATAACTTCTACCGTGCCGAGGATTTCTTCTGCTTTGTTTCAAATTGCTTTGTAAACTGTCAGAAATCTTCCCAGTTGCAGGCTCCATAAATCTAAATAATAACAAATGAGATCACAGTGCTTAAGGCAGTGTTTCTCAACCTTGGCAACTTGAAGATGTCCAGACTTCAACTCCCAGAATTCCCCAGCCAGCATTCGCTGGCTGGGGAATTCTGGGAGTTGAAGTCCGGACATCTTCAAGTTGCTAAGGTTGAGAAACACTGGCTTAAGGCAAACGGGCTAGAAAATGGGAGATTGTGAGTTCTAGTTCAGCCTTAGCCATGAAAGCGGGCTGGGTGACTTTGGGCCAATCACTAGGAGATTGACAATTCTAGTTCCACTTTAGGCATGAAAGCCAATCGGGTGACTTTGGGCCAATCACCAGGAGGCTGTGAGTTCTAGTCCCCACTTAGGCATGAAAGATGGCTGGTTGGCTTTGAGCCAATCGCCAGGAGACTGAGAGTTCTAGTCCAGCCTTAGGCATAAAAGCCAATCGGGTGACTTTGGGCCAATCACCAGGAGACGGTGAGTTCTAGTCCCACCTTAGGCATGAAAGATGGCTGGTTGGCTTTGGGACAATCGCCAGGAGACTGTGAGTTCTAGTCCCACCTTAGGCATAAAAACCAATTGGGTGACTTTGGGCCAATCACCAGGAGATGGTGAGTTCTAGTCCTGCCTTAGGCATAAAAGTGAATTGGGTGACTTTGGGCCAATCACCAGGAGACAGTGAGTTCTAGTCCTGCCTTAGGCATAAAAGTGAATCTGGTGATTTTGGGCCAATCACCAGGAGACGGTGAGTTCTAGTCCAACCTTAGGCATAAAAACCAATCGGGTGACTTTGGGCCAATCACCAGGAGACAGTGAGTTCTAGTCCAACCTTAGGCATAAAAACCAATCGGGTGACTTTGGGCCAATCACCAGGAGACGGTGAGTTCTAGTCCCACCTTAGGCATAAAAACCAATTGGGTGACTTTGGGCCAATCACCAGGAGACGGTGAGTTCTAGTCCAACCTTAGGCATAAAAACCAATCGGGTGACTTTGGGCCAATCACCAGGAGACAGTGAGTTCTAGTCCAACCTTAGGCATAAAAACCAATCGGGTGACTTTGGGCCAATCACCAGGAGACGGTGAGTTCTAGTCCCACCTTAGGCATGAAAGATGGCTGGTTGGCTTTGGGACAATCGCCAGGAGACTGTGAGTTCTAGTCCCACCTTAGGCATAAAAACCAATTGGGTGACTTTGGGCCAATCACCAGGAGATGGTGAGTTCTAGTCCTGCCTTAGGCATAAAAGTGAATTGGGTGACTTCGGGCCAATCACCAGGAGACGGTGAGTTCTAGTCCCACCTTAGGCATGAAAGATGGCTGGTTGGCTTTGGGCCGATCACCAGGAGACAGTGAGTTCTAGTCCCACCTTAGGCATGAAAGATGGCTGGTTGGCTTTGGGCCGATCACCAGGAGACAGTGAGTTCTAGTCCTGCCTTAGGCATAAAAGTAAATCGGGTGACTTTGGGCCGATCGCCAGGAGACTTTGAGTTCTAGTCCTGCCTTAGGCATAAAAGCCAATCGGGTGGCTTTGGACCAATCACCAGGAGACGGTGAGTTCTAGTCCCGCCTTTGCCATGAAAGGTGGCTGGGTGGATATGCCTGTTACCTTGAGTTATTTGTATAAATAATCAAAGTTAGATATAAACGCCTAAACAATCTACTAACATTTTTTAAAAACAATGGCTGTCCTGATGGGTTTTGTGCTTTTCCTGCCCTCCGACAGGATCCAGCGGCCGCCTCCATCTCGGACAGAGACTGTGACCCCAGAGAGGGCGAGACCGTAGCCATGAATTACAAACCGTCTCCCCTGCAGGTGAAACTAGGTAAGTCCGATCCCAAGAAGCGGCAGAAAGCTTTGCAAATTCCTCCTCTAGCTCTAGATGCCTCTCCCCAACCCATCCTGCCCACGGAGACATCGACCGACAAGCAGCCTACGAGTCCCTCAGAATCCAGATCAACCCCACAAGTGACCAGTCACAGCCCCGGCCCTCAACCAACCCTTTTCTCCCCCCAAAAAAGAGAGTGAAAATCTGGGTGCGTCTTATACATTGAATACAGCATTTTTTTGCCTACCAACCCCCCCCCCCTTTCGCAAAAATGGAGGTGCAGATGGTTTGGGAGACCTGCAAAGTGCTCCTGAGGGGCTGGGGAGGGCAAAAACAAGCAAAAAATGGGCCGTATTTGGTAGGTTTTGCCCCCCCCCCTAGCCCCCAGGAGCACCCTACAAGCCTCCCAAAGCTCTGCATGCCCCCCCCCTTCTTTTTTTTTGCAAAAAACTAGGCATGCAGAGGGTTTGGGAGGCCTGCAGAGTGCATTTTATTTTTTAAAATTTACCTCTTCAAAATCTTGGTGCGTCTTATACTTCGGTGTGTCTTATACTCCAAAAAATATGGTTCTTGTTTTTTTGCATTCAAGCCACATTCTTTCAGAAAACCATGAATTCTGCTCCTTTTTACACACCCACTTCAAACACTGCACCTCCACTGCAGTCAACTTGATATGTGTATGTATATATATATATATATATATATATATATATATATATATATATATATATATATATATATATATATATATATGTATGTATTTGTGTGTGTGTGTGTTGTATTTGTGCTGATAAATAAATAAAGGGAGACTAGTATAGATCTATTTCAAGCTATTTAGCTCTCATCAGCTAGCCATACCCTTACTGGGATTCGAACCAGGGCTGTATTACATGTTAGGCAGATGTGTTAACCCCTAAGCCACAAGGTTCTCCTCCTTTATCAGCTGAGCCAGGGAAATAGGTATGTATTTAGTGTCACAACCCCTGGTATGCCCAAATATGGGAGGAAGCCTACTGTTTCCATTCTCTGTCTATCGGCTCGTCAGAAGAGACCATCCAGACAGAAACCCAATATTTTTACTGTTGCCTTTGTTACATTTGTGTTGTATTTGTGCTGATAAATAAATAAAGGGAGACTAGTATAGATCTATTTCAAGCTATTTAGCTCTCATCATATATATAAGGCCTAATGGCTAAGATTTCTGCCTAGTATGTAATATACCCCAGGTTCAAATCCCAGTAAGGGTATGGCTAGCTGATGAGAGCTAAATAGCTTGAAATAGATCTATACTAGTCTCCCTTTATTTATTTATCAGCACAAATAAAAAAACACATATATATATATATATATATATATATATATATATGTATGTATGTATGTATGTATGTATGTATGTTATATTTATGCTGATAAATAAATAAAGGGAGACTAGTATAGATCTATTTCAAGCTATTTAGCTCTCATCAGCTAGCCATACCCAAGTTTGGGAATCGAACCTGTGACATATATATATATATATATATATATATATATATATATATATATATATATATATATATATATATATACATACATACACACACACACACACACACACACACACACACACACATATACATACATACATACATACATATATATTAGAATCTCTCACACACAGCTATTTGCACTTCCATCAACAAGCATTAATTCCTTGCAATAAATCTCATAACATCCACTCCCTCTCTTACCATCCTTGGTGCATCTTCACATTTCTCCATCTGTTTACCAAGGTGCAAGAAATCATCCTGTTTGCTCTAATTTTTCATCACTAATGTAAAATGTGCTTCCTTTCCCTTTATTTACCCTGTTGAGCACGCAGCTCTCGGTCTCCGATATATTCATTTTCAGATCCAGGCATCTCATTTGCAGTACTGCCAAATACAGCTGCCCAAAAAGCCAACACAGTTCTAGGCTGCATCAACAGAGGGATAGAATCAAGATCATGGGAAGGGTTAATACCACTTTATAAGGCCTTGGTAAGGCCACACTTGGAATACTGCATTCAGTTTTGGTTGCCATGATGTAGAAAAGATGTGGAGACTCTAGAAAGAGTGCAGAGAAGAGCAACAAAGAAGATTAGGGGACTGGAGACTAAAACATATGAAGAACGGTTGCAGGAACTGGGTATGTCTAGTTTAATGGAAAGAAGGACCAGGGGAGACATGTTAGCACAGTTCCAATATCTCAGGGGCTGCCACAAAGAAGAAGGACTCAAACTATTCTCCAAGGCACCTGAGGGCAGAACAAGAAGCAATGGGTGGAAACTAATCAAGGAGAGAAGCAACTTAGGAGAAATTTCCTGACAGTGAGAACAATTAATCAGTGGAACAGAAGTTGCCTCCAGAAGTTGTGAATACCCCAACACTGGAAGTCTTTAAGAAGATGTTGGATAGCCATTTGTCTGAAATGGTATATGGGGTTTCCTGCCTAAACAGGGGGTTGGACTAGAAGACCTCCAAGGTCCCCTGCAATTCTTCAATTATTCTATTCTATAATCTTACACAATGGGCTTAACGTTTGCTGAAAACAATTCGGATTCTTTAGCTAACATCTAAAATGTTATCATCTGCATACAAAAAAAAAAGCGTCTGTATTGATGTTCCCAAGGAAGACTGCAAAAAAATTAATTTGGGATGCTGTTTGGAACCCTGACAGCCGCTTCATGTGTAAAATGCCTAATTGGATAGAACATATTTGCCTCCAGAGGTTGTGGGCGCTCCAACAACTGGAGGTTTTTAAGAAGAGACTGGAGAACCATTTGTACGGAATGGTTGAGGGCCTCCTGCTTGAGCAAGGGGTTGGACTAGAGGACCTCCAAGGTCCCTTCCAGCTCAGTTTTACTGTTGTTTTCTCCTCTGCCTATCATCTCCCGCTGAAAACAGTGATGATGGCATGACACCAGTCCTACAGCCCAGTGGTTTAGTTCCACTGTAGGGTCTGTATAGTTGTTTATATAGCAGAGACGGCGGTAACTGTGTATGCTCACATGGGGAAGAGCAGTGGCTTGTTTGACCTCAGAAGCTAACATGATGGTGTAAAGTTTAATATATTATAGTAATAGCAATAGTGGTTAGACTTATATACCGCTTCATAGGGCTTTCAGCCCTCTCTAAGCGGTTTACAGAGTCAGCATATCGCCCCCAACAACAATCCGGGTCCTCATTTCACCCACCTCGGAAGGACGGAAGGCTGAGTCAACCCTGAGCCGGTGAGATTTGAACAGCCGAACTGCAGAACTGCAGTCAGCTGAAGTAGCCTACAGTGCTGCATTTAACCACTGCGCCACCTCGGCTCTTATATTTATATTTTATACCGCTTGTATAATTAAGGGAATCCAGGCTGAGCTTTTTTCCAAGATTATGAAACAGACTCGATTAGATTGATATCGGTTCATCATTATTAAGGCTGATTACACAGTTAGAAATAGATTTCAACGTTCCAAAATCGCACGACAGAATGACAACAGTTCCTGGAAACGGGGGAAATAGCTTGCTCAAAAACCCCATGGAGCTTCAGCTTTGCAAGTTGCCAAACTGCGCCTTTTGGAGAACTGGATAAATCGTGGAGGAAAATGGATCAAGTAATTTGAAGGACTCCTTACAGCAAAAGGCGGGATATGAAAAGTAGCTTTGGAGTCCCTCCTGTTTGGTCTGGAGTGGAAGCTTTCAGGATGCTGACTACCATGGCTCTCTGTGAACATCTGTTCTTGGGCGAGGGGAGGGAGACCATAGCTGGGACCTCACAATGTGAAATTCTCATCATCTCCTTAATGTTGGGTCCTGACAGGGCCCTGACTCCTGTAGCACTGAAACAGCTAAAAATGGGATGGGATGGAACAGAATAGAAAAGAAAATATGGAGTGGAATGGAATGGAATAGAATAGAATATAGAATGCCATAAAATATAGAGTAGAGTGGAGTAGAATAGAATAGAGTAGAAAATATGGAATGGAATAGAATAGAATATAGAATACCATATAGAGTAGAGTAGAGTAGAGTAGAGTAGAAAATATGGAATGGAATAGAATAGAATATAGAATACCATAAAGAGTAGAGTAGAGTAGAGTAGAGTAGAGTAGAGTAGAGTAGAGTAGAGTAGAAAATATGGAATGGAATAGAATAGAATATAGAATACCATAAAGAGTAGAGTAGAGTAGAGTAGAGTAGAGTAGAGTAGAGTAGAAAATATGGAATGGAATGGAATAGAATAGAATATAGAATACTATATAGAGTAGAGTAGAGTAGAGTAGAAAATATGGAATGGAATGGAATAGAATAGAATATAGAATACCATAAAGAGTAGAGTAGAGTAGAAAATATGGAATGGAATAGAATAGAATATAGAATACCATGTAGAGTAGAGTAGAGTAGAGTAGAGTAGAGTAGAGTAGAAAATATGGAATGGAATAGAATACCATAAAAAATAGAATAGAAAATAGAATGGAACAGAGAATAGAATAGAATACAGAATAGAATAGAATAAGGAATGGAATGGAATATGGAGAGACTAGCATAGAATAAGGAAGGAAAGGGAATATGGATAGAATAGAATAGAAATTAAATTGAATTCTTTATTGGCCAAGTGTGATTGGACACACAAGGAATTTGCCTTTGGTGCAGATGTTCTCAGAGTACATAAAAAGACAAGATACATCCGTCAAGAATCATAAGGTACAGCCCTTAATGATAGTCATAGGGTACAAATAAGCAATCAGGAAACAATATCAATACAAATTGTAAGAATACAAGAAATGAAGTTACAGTTAGGAAGCCGATGAGTACTTGGATGGAAGGCTCTGTTGTTATTCCCTTTTTAGCTTTGTAAAGGTTACTAAAGCTATTATTCCATTCCATTTGACTAACGGGGTGCGGGGGGACAAGAAGAAATATAAGCCTTAGGACAGGATTAGCCCTGGAAAACAAACCTTGATTTAAATGGAAGCGCTCCTTTTGAAAAAAAAAAAGCAATTTGGGGTCCCTGCAGTCCTGACCCCTGCCTTTGTAGTCTTTTTTTTGGGGGGGTGCTGCCCAGGAACAAACAGAAGCTTGTAGGGATCCCCAAAGTCCAAACCCGATTGGAGCAACAAACGACAACACTTGAGACGATGAAAGAGCTTGGAGGCTTATCAAAGAAAGAACGTGTTGCAATCGAAAACTGGCAGGGAATATAATTCTCCGAGAAAGACAGCCCAATTGTCTGTTGCAAGAAGATTAAAAAGTCTCGGCCGATGGCTACGACCTCGTATGAATCATGGAAATAAAACGTGTACCTCTGGAAACCCATTGTGAAGTTATGGTAGGACATCTTCCAAGGTCTTAGTAAGCCCAGGGGCTACTATTCTTCCTTTGCTAATCCACGTGGAGGGAAGAGGATGTTGGCATGAACAGCTACAGCTAGATTACAATGGACCTTGGATGTCCTAGAAAGGACACTCCGTGGAATTTCATCCATCCCACCAGTGCAAAAAAACCCCAAAACATCTCTGAACTACTCAAAATTTCCGCTACCGGTTCTCCAGAACTGGTCAGAACCTGCTGAATAACACCTGTGGGTGTACATCAGAGCTGGGAGGGACTTTGGAGGTCTTCTAGTCCAGCCCCTTGCTCAAGCAGGAAAACCTAGACCATTTCAGACAAGTGACTGTCCACACTTCTTAAAAACCTCCAAGAATGAAGCACCCACAACTTCTGGTGGCGAGCCGTTCCACTGGTTGATTGTCCTCCCTGTTGGGAAGTTTCTCCTTGAAGTTTAAGGTTTAAGGTTTAAGGTTTAATTTTATTTGTATGCCGCCCTTTTCCCTGAAGGGACTCAGGGCGGCTTACAACTCAAGAGGGAGGGGAAATACAAACAAAATAACAGAAACATAAAAACCATACATAGTTAAAAGCACAACAATCATACCATTCGAAGTGGGGCAGCGAGTCTTTAGCCCCAGGCCTGTCGGAACAGCCAGGTTTTAAGGGCTTTGCGGAAGGCCTGGAGGGTGGTGAGGGTTCGAATCTCCACGGGGAGCTCGTTCCAGAGGGTCGGAGCAGCCACAGAGAAGGCCCTCCTCCGGGTAGTCGCCAGTCGGCATTGGCTGGCGGATGGGATTCGGAGGAGGCCTAATCTGTGGGATCTAATTGGTCTAGTGGAGGTAATTGGCAGCAGGCGGTCTCTCAAGTACCCAGGTCCAATACCATGAAGGGCTTTGTAGGCGACAACTAGCACCTTGAAGCGTACCCGGAGACCAACAGGCAGCCAGTGCAGCTGAACTTGAACTGTTGTAAGTCGAGGACTACCTGTAGCTGGAAATATATTCTACTCCCAACATGATTGGGGGGGGAGGGATACATGCTTAACTAACATGTGGCAAGGTTGATCCACGCAACCTTTTAAATGTCAGTGTTCGAAATAGCATCCAAACGTAAATCAGAGTCCAAGGCAAAGTATTGTTAAAATTCCAATTTGTGAAGACAGACATGTTGGCACATCTGAGAAAACCCGAATCTGAAAGCTTCCCGGTTTCCCCAGCCCAGTTGAAATTTCAAGATCTTGCCCCACACACCCACAAGTCCATCCCATGGTCCCATCTCCCACTGCCATGCTGGCAGCTTCCACCCATCCAGTTCCAGTCAGGTGCGGAGGTGCAGAGACAAAGGATGACCTTGGCTTTCTAGAAAGAATGTTGTTATGGCTACATAGCATCTAACTCCATACAATCCCCCCTTCCCATTTTCCCACCATAGACAATGCATAGTAGAATAATAGAAAGGGTGGCGGGCCAAAGATCCAAAGGAAAAGACATTAAATGCAATTGTGTCCCAGTTGGAAATAAAGTTAGGTACAATGGAGCCTCTTCACGACTTTTTGAAAAGCAAGAAAGAACATTGGCTTAGAAAGGTCATGGTCTAGCATGAGTTAAGTAGAATAAAGATAGATGGTGGGCGGACTTTTTATTGTAATACAAGAATGGAAGGATACGGCCTGTTCAAAAGGAAGAGAAGAGATGGGAAGATTTACTTATATTGTATTTTAACTCCAGCTCAGAAATAGTGGGCTAAAAAAGAAAAGGAAGAACAAAGGAAAGCAGGACTATTGAGGGTGGCTATTCTTCCTCACCCAACCAGGGGAGGAAGGAAAAACGAGAACAAGGCTTTTCAAAATGAAACTGCAAGGAACTTTTAAAGAGGCGTGAAATCACAGTGACGGGCGGGTTTTGTTAGGAAAAGTTGTGTTAGAAGCGTAGCTTTATCCAGAAATTCCTTCTTTCACTTTGCTCTTCTAGAAGCTGAACCCAAAAGTGCTTTTTCCGAAAGGAAACTGGACTTTTTAATTTTTTTCCCCCTTGGAAAGCATTTCCCTTCTCCTCCAAAGAAGCTTCATTGATTCTGAAGATGAAACGTTTTCAGGGGGAAAACAAACCAAGAAAGTCCAATTGACTTTTGGAGGGGGAAAAAACAACCTGGATGATTGAGAATCTCTATAGACGTTGTTGTTGTAGGAGAGGACCAGGCTGAGCCCGAGGGAGGGCGACAAACGCATCTTAAGTCATGAGTCCCTGGTCTCCCGCAAGAGATCTAAGTCCAGGCCATCTGGAATGCCTTTATGCCAAGGTGGCGCAGGGGTTAAATGCAGCACTGCAAGCTACTGCTAGATCAGCAGGTCAGCGGTTCAAATCTCACCGGCTCAGGGTTGACTCAGCCTTCCATCCTTCCGAGGTGGGTAAAATGAGGACCCAGATTGTTGGGGGCAATATGCTGACTCTCTGTAAACCGCTTAGAGAGGGCTGAAAGCCCTATGAAGCGGTATATAAGTCTACTGCTACTACTGTTAGGTAAGCTCCCCGTAGGGAGAGCGAGTACGTTCAGAGAAGCATTTGTGAGAGTTGTGTTGGAGAACACACAAACCAGCATACAGAGACACTGCAGTTTAAATAGGCTTTTACTTTCGTGGAAATAGAAGTAACACTCTCTACATGGGGCTGCCCTTGAAGAGCACCCGGAAGCTTCAACTGGTCCAGAATGCGGCTGCATGGATTTCCGGTTGTCTTCCGGGTGCAATTCAAGGTACTAATTATGACCTTTAAAGCACTCCATGGCTTAGGCCCAGGGTACCTGCGAGACCACCTACTGCCACCAGTAGCCTCCCATCGTCCAGTGTGATCCCACAGAGTTGGCCTCTTCAGGGTGCCGTCGGCCAGACAGTGTCGGCTAGCGACCCCCAGGGGAAGAGCCTTCTCTGTGGGAGCGCCTTCCCTCTGGAATGAACTGCCCCCGGAGCTTCGTATAATCCCCGCCCTCCGGTCCTTCCGACGCGCCCGAAAAACTTGGCTTTTTCAGTAAGCCAGCCTGGCCTGAACAAAACAAATCAAAGTATTGATTATTGTTAATTTTAATTTGAATTCTTTTTTTAAAAAATGTGTCATTGTTAATTTTAATTGGGTTTGGGGATATCCTATTTAATTTCTTTTTAACTTTTGTAGTATGTGTTTCTTTTAATGTTGTACACCGCCCTGAGTCCTTGGGAGAAGGGCGGCATATAAATTGAATAAACCTCAAACCTCATCAGAGTCCATCAAACAGTCCAAGTCATACACAGATAAGACAGTCAGTCATCCATGTCTTTCAGTTAAGGGATAATCCAAATAACATAGTCCAGTATCATATAATCAGTTCAGTATCCAAAGTTTGCTAGCAGTTGCAAAACTTACAATAGCTCATGGCACTTTCTAACAGCCAGCTTCCAAAACACTCAGATCAGATCAGCCCAGCATCTAACAAACAGAGAGCTAACAGTCATTCTGGCTCCCTCTTATGGCCGATTGAGGAAAACAGCAACCAATCACATTTTACAGTATGATTTAAAGAAACAGGTATAGCATTGTTACATGATTTATGTATTGCCAACCCAACCGTTAGATTATATTCCTAACATTATCTCCTGCTGATTTCCCCTGACTGTTAGTTGGCCAGATTCTTGTAGAGAGCTTATACTTGCAGTAAATCTTTATACTCATTTGAACCAGAATGGGATGCAGCCCAACTCACCACTCCCTGCGGAGCAATTTAACAACCCTGTTTAATTATTTAAAATACATTTTAAAATAGTTTACTTTTTGCCATCACTTTCATTTTTATCCCACCTTTTGCATCTTTTCTTTAATTATTCTGTTCTGTGATTCCTTTAATATTACCAAAACTCATGTCCTGCAGTGAATTGGCCATGGTGAATGGTCATAGATCCCATTTGAACTGCCTGAATCCCCTGACAGTTGTGCTGGAATCACTGGCTTTAGGGAAATCCGAGTCTGGTTGAGTGAATAACTTCTGTGGAAGTTACAGATAGTCTTCACTTAACAAATGGATTTTAAGGTATTATGATTGTACATGTATACTGCTATTTTTTCCTTTTTTATGTATATTGAAATGGAATTATAAATACCATCAAGACAAAAGGGAGTTTGCTCAGAAGCTGAAATGTACCAAGTGAATTAGAGGAAGAGTGGGAAGCAGAGGAGAGAAGAAAGATAGGAAGAGGGACAGGAGAGAGCGTGAAGGGGAAAGATGAGGTGTATAAGGAGGAGTGGTAAGGGGAGAGAGGAGAAGGAGAAAGGAAGGGGAAGTAGAGTAGAAAATGATGGAGGGAAGACAGGATGTAGAAGAGTTGGAAGCAGAGGAGAGAAGAAAGATAGGAAGAGAGGGATAGCAGAGAGGGTGAAGGGAGAAGATGAGGTGTATAAGGAGGAGTGGGAAGGGGAGAGAGGAGAGAGGAGAAGGAGAAAGGAAGGGGAGGTAGAGTAGAAAATGATGGAGGGAAGACAGGATGTAGAAGAGTTGGAAGCAGAGAAGAAAGATAGGAAGAGAGGGATAGCAGAGAGGGTGAAGGGGGAAGAGGAGGTGTATAAGGAGGAGTGGTAAGGGGAGAGAGGAGAAGGAGAAAGGAAGGGGAAGTAGAGTAGAAAATGATGGAGGGAAGACAGGATATAGAAGAGTTGGAAGCAGAGGAGAGAAGAAAGATAGGAAGAGAGGGACAGGAGAGAGGGTGAGGGGGGAAGATGAGGTGTATAAGGAGGAGTGGTAAGGGGAGAGAGGAGAAGGAGAAAGGAAGGGGAAGTAGAGTAGAAAATGATGGAGGGAAGACAGGATGTAGAAAGGGGGAGGAGAGAGAGGGAAGAAAGTGTCGGATAAATATGGTATATGGAGAGCAGAAGAGCCAATAACTGGTTTTCTTTTTTTCCCCCCTTTGGTAGTTGATGGTAAGATGAACTGATGTAATTACTTAATAATACAACATGATATTGACTATGTAATAGTATACATGTGATTATATGCTATAAAAATGGAAAATAAAAAATTTTCTAGGAAAACAAAAACAAATGGTTGTTCAACTGATCAAGTAGGGAGAGGGAGAGAGAGAGAGAAATTAGTATTTTTGACTTTGAAGAACTCTCACTAATATTTAATTAAGGAACAGTAACAAGAGTTGGAAGCAACATTGGCTGTCATCTATTCCAACCCCCTCCTCTCGCAGGAGACCTATGCTACTTCTAATAAATGGCTCTCCAGTCTCTTCTTAAAAGCCTCCAGTGATGGGGCATCCACAACTTCTGAAGGCAAGTTTTTTCCCCTGGTTAATGGTTCTCACTCTTAGGAAGTTTCTCCGGACTTCCAGCTTGCTTCTCTCTAACTGTTCTGACTGAGGCTTCCCAAGAGCATGAAGCAAACTCCTTGTCCCGACAAAAATACCCTTTAATTTACTGTGAATTCTGCTCATTCACAGCCAGCAAAGTTTTCCAAAGGAGGATTTACAGTCACAGACCTTCTCTGGCTTGGAGAGCTTGGCAAGGAGTCTCGGAGAGTCACGAAACAATGAAGCGAACTAACTCCACTCCCCCTTCACTCCTCTTTTATTTCCTCTGGGAGGGGCCATTCATCGGCCACCTGTGGCCTTACTCCCAAGTCAACCCCTGTTCTTTATCTGTTCCTTTCATCTGGCAATTCTGCACATGCGCACACTCTGGGAACAGGCTCCAGCTGTTCTTCTGCCTCACTGATGTCTCATTCTGAAGGCAGCTGATGACTGGCATACGGCTCTGCCCCCCTCTCCGACACAGAGCCCTCAACAGAGCCTTCCCCAGACTCCAGGACTGACCCATGTTCCTTCCCAGCCTCCTCAATGTCCGAATCTGCTATCATCTGCACTGTTCACAACACTAACCAAGGGGAGAAACAATCTGGAATTCAGGAGACAATCCTGAACAACGAGAACAATTAACCAAGGGAACAGTTTCCATCCATTGTTTCCTGTCCTGCCCTCTGGAGCTTTGGAAAATAAGTTGACAAAAACGTGACCCGTCAAAACCGCGGAGGGCAAAATCGCGCTTGACGAAAGCACGCATTTGACGTCATCACAGCGTGACGAAAAAAATTAAAAATTGAAATAAAAATAAAAATAAAAATAAAGCAAGCCGATTCACATAAAGGTAAGAGTTAGGGTTAAAGTTAGGGTTAGGTTAAAAGTTAGGGTTAGGTTTAGAGCGTTAGGGTTACGTTTAGCGTTAGGTTAAGGGTTAGCATTAGGTTTAGCGTTAGGTTAACGGTTAGGTTTAGGGTTAGATTTAGGGTTAGGGTTAGGGTTAGGTTTAGGGTAAGGTTTTCGCTTTATTTTTACATTTATCGATCACAGCGCGATGTTTTCGTCGCGCTGTGATGACGTCACGTACGCGCTTTCGTCGAGCGCGCTTTTGTCTACTGCGGTTTTGTGGTGGAACCGACAAAAAACCCCACCTTCCTTTGATAGCAGTCCCTCAAATATTGGAAGACTGCTATCATGTCATGTTTCCAAGGCACCCGAAGGCCAGAGAAGGAATCATGGATGGAAACTGAACAAGGAGAGATTCAACCTGGAAATAAGGAGAAAATTTCTGACAGTGAGAACAATCCACCCATGGAACAGAAGTTGCCTTTGGAAGTTGTGGGAGCTTCATGCCCGGAAGCTTTCAAGAAGAGACTGGGCTGCCCTCTGTCAGAAATGCTGCAAGGTCTCCTGCTTGGGTGGGGGTTGGACTAGATGACCTCCAAGGTCCCTTCCAACTCTGTTTAATCTGTGAATCCCTGGTCCTTCTCTTCAATAGATGAGACATACCCAATTCTTGCAATCGTGCGTTTTAGCTGCGTAGGTTTTTGCATGGATGCTGCCTCTGCCTTAGCTGAGATGAGATGAGACCATGAATAATTAACATGGCAGCTACGCTCCGAAAAGCTATAATTAAGCCCCAGTATGTGGCCAAAGGCTAAAAAGCGAGGAAGGGAAGGACGGGGCTGATTTTCCTTCATTTCTATAAAGGCAGCACCGAGGGGACAGAAGCGAGCCGGCCGAGAAGGCACACAGCACCGCGGAGCTACCTGCTGACAGTGGAAGGAGGGGATTCAAACCACAGTGGCACACAAGCCTCTTTAGATGTAGCTTCATGCATTTACAACCCCCCCCCCGCCCCTGCTTGCCTTCCCTGGTCTGAGAAAACACCAAAGGGTTCTAGGTAATAATAATAATTAATAATAATAATAATTTAATAAAATTATATGCCGCCCAATCCCGTAGGACTCTGGGCGTCTTACAGGAACAAGATAAAAGTTAAAAATTAAAAATAAAGAAAGAGATACAATTTTTAAAAAACAACAAACCAGACATTCCGTTTAGGTGGAGGCTGGACCTTGTTCAACAGCCCCAGGCCTGCCGGAACAGCCAGGTTTTCGTGGCTTTTCGGAAGGCCGAGAGAGTGGGAAGGGTCCGGATCTCTACAGGTAGATCGTTCCACAGGGCCGGGGCAGCTACAGAAAAGGCTCTCCCCCGAGGGGCCGCCAGCCGGCATTGTCCAGTCGACGGTACCTGAAGGAGGCCCAACCTGTGAGATCTTATTGGTCGTTGGGAGGTAAGTGGCAGGAGACAGTCTCTCCGATATCCAGGTCCTAAGCCATGTAGGGGTTTAAAAGTAATGACTAGCACCTTGAAGCGCGTTCGGAGACCAATAGGAAGCCAGTGCAGCTCGCGGAGGATAGGTGTAACATGGGCGTACCTAGGTACACCCGATATCGCTCGCGTGGCTGCATTCTGGACCAACTGTAGTCTCCGAACACTTTTCAGGGGCAGATAGGAATAAAGGCGACCCTTAAAGACGTACAAAACCATTCCTCTGGGCTGCAGTCGCTTAAACTTTTAACACACAATGGGAACATTGACAGAAGAGAAGTAAACATATACATACATACATACATACATACATACATACATACATATATATGTTGTGACTCAGCAGAAGTTTGCTGTGAGTTGAGTCGGGATGCAGGAATAACAATGCAGCTGGGGCTCGTTAGTGTGGTCTTCTGGAGATAAAAGGACTGATGGTGCCACGCCCTGGTTGCAGAAGTCAACGTTCACTCGTTCGTTCATCGTTCATCAGTCGTGGTTTGTTTGTGAGAGGCACTTGGATAAGTGATTTGCTTTCTGTAACCTTGATTCAAAGAGACACTTGGAGAAGTGATTTGCTTTCTTTCTGTACACCTGGTGTTGCTGTAAGAGCTCTTTGTTTTTGCATTCTGCTGCGTAACCTTTTTGCCAGAGACATTATTTATGTTTATTTTGGGCTCGCAGCCAACGTGAGCCAGGACTGATAAAGTTGTTTCCTTTTAAGTCTGTCTGACTGTCGTCTGTGAACGAGCGAAGAAGGGGGATCAGAATATATATATATATATATATTCAGAATATATATATATATATATATATATATATATATATATATATATATATATATTCAGAATATATATATATATATATATATATTCAGAATATATATATATATATATATATATATATATATATATATATTCAGAATATATATATATATATATTCAGAATATATATATATATATATTCAGAATATATATATATATATATATATATATATATATATATATATATATATTCAGAATATATATATATATATATATATATATATATATATTCAGAATATATATATATATATATATATATATATATATATATATATATATATATATATATATATATATATATATATATTTGGCAACTGACTCACACGGATGATGGTTGAAGTGTCCCCGTGTCTTATGATCTCCTTTTGTCCTTGACTTACGAGCACAACTGAGCACAACTATTTCTGTTGCTAATTGAGTTATTGGTTAAGAGAGTTTTGCCATATTTTATGACTTTTCTTGCCGCAGTTGTTAAGTGAATCACTGCTGCTGTTATGTTAGGAACATGGTTAAATGAACCGGGATTCCCCGTTAATTCTCTGGAGAGGCTCGGCCATTCAGGCCATAGGTTCTCCCAAAGGAAGTTCAGTTGCCTCCCGAAAAAGCACCTTTGGGGCAACCATGACCTGGATTGCTCATAATATAAGCCCCAGTTGAGATCATTCAGTACTGTATTTCCCCAAAAATAAGACCTACCGTATTTTTCAGAGTATAAGACGCACCTTTTCCTCCCAAAAGAGACGGTGAAAATCTGGGTGCGTCTTATACACTGAATACAGCATTTGTGGCCTACCGAAACCCCGCCCCCTTTGCAAAAATGGACGTGCAGAGGGTTTGGGAGGCTTGCAAAGTTCTCCTGGGGGATGGGGAGGGCAAAAAGGAGCAAAAAACAGGCCCTATTTGCTTGGTTTTGCTCCTCCCCCCCCCCCGGTGCCCAGAAGCACTCTACAAGCTTCCCAAAGCCTCTGCATGCCCCCCTCCTTTTTTTTGCAAAAAAACGAGGCATGCAGAGGGTTTGGGAGGCCCAACAGAGTGCCAAAACCTTTTTTTTTTTTAATTTACCTCTTCAAAATCATGGTGCGTCTTATAGTCCGAAAAATACAGTAATACAGTCCGTTTTGAATATGTAGCGGAAAGAAGAAACTTGAGATTTCACAAGGTTGATGCTGCATGGAAGAAAAAGACCAATTTTAAACTTTTTAACAGTTCTTCAAAGGGTGGAAGTCCAAAGGCTCCTGTCTTCATTTGGCTCCTTTCAATGAGCGAAGAGGGGAAGATGAATGGATGCAGGTCGTTTCCCTACCTGCCGATCTACCGAACTGCTTCTTCATTTTTTCATCTCTATCTGTATACTATGCCAAAGTGGTTCATAATTATGCTTGTATAATTTCCCGTTTGAGGTTAAAATATTGACTCCAAGATATTTGACTTTTTTGACTACCTCACATCCTAGCGTCCCTCCTAGTTCTTCCTTTTGTTTAGTATTCATATTTATAGCTAATATTTTGGTTTTTCCTATTCGGGGGCAGCTAATTTTAAGCTGCCACCATCAGTAAGCTCCTCCCAGGAAGTCTATCGAACTGCTTCTTCAGACCAACGCTTTCATTTTTTTCTCCAGGAACGCAGTGAGATCAATCAGCCCTTCAGAAAGTGATTTCACTGCTACTGTTTCTCTTCTTTCTTTTTTTTCCTGATGGATGGACGGGCTGGGAGAGGACATTATTCCCATCGAACTGCAACTCCAGGCTGTTAAAATTTACAGGGATTTCAGTCAGAGCTCAATGGCTAAGAGGTTGAGCTTGTTGATCAAAAAGATCAGCCGTTCGGCGGTTTGAATCCCTAGCGCCGCATAAAGGAGTGAGCTCCTGTTCCTTGTCCCAGCTTCTGCCAACCTAGCAGTTCGAAAGCACATAAAAAATGCAAGTAGAAAAATAGGCACCACCTTTGATGGGAAGGTAACAGCGCTCCGTGCGCCTTCGGCGTTGAGTCATGCTGGCCACATGACCACGGAGACGTCTCTGGACAGCGCTGGCTCTTCGGCTTTGAAATGGAGATGAGCACCGCCCCCTAGAGTCAGGAACGACTAGCACATATGTGCAAGGGGAACCTTTATCTTTAACCTTAGCTCTATTACTGCAAATGGGGAGACCAACAGCCAGCTAATTAATTTTTGGCCCCCTTCCGTTTACTTTCTTTTATTTATTTTTTGAAAAGATTAGCCAGTCTAAACCTGGACAGCCAACAACCACCAATCCTGTAATATATTATGGAATACAAAAACCTCAAACTCCCCATACGGGAAGGACTTATAACCACTGATTTAGTGACAATTTGAAGTTACAATGGCACTGATAAAAAGTGACTTACGGGCTCCTTGGTGGTTTCCTTTTTTTTTATTTTATTGTAAATGTGTTTTTTATTTTCCATTTTCATTTTCGTACAGTCACATATATACTGTGCATAAGAGGGGTCATATAACATTAAACAATAAACACAGCCATTCCTCTTGTCAACAATACCCCCCAAAATAGAAACCCAATATACCTCTTCGACCTTCCATACACCCTTTCTTTCGCCCCCCCCCCTCCAACTTTCCATCTTCCCTCCATCATTCCCCTCTACCCTACTTCCCCTCCCCCTCTACCACTCCTCTCCCCCAGTACACTCCCTCCCTTCCTTCTCACCCTCCCTCCAATCCTCTCTCCCACCCTCTCTACCCCTCTTTCTTCTATCCCTCTACTACTCCCTTTGGTGTATTTCTACTATTAATATATTCAGCTTATCCTATTTTTACAGTGGAATTATAGAGCAACAGTATACGTGCAGTCGCGTTACTTTAAAATCTAACACATACTATATATCCCCCCTCCCCCCTAACACCCCACCTCCCTTCCCTCCCCGACTTCCCTGAGCCGTACACGGTATAGATACCTTGGTGGTTTCCACACTCCAGGGGAAGGATACTGCAAAATTCCCATTAACTCCCCACTCCAGGGGAAGGATACTGCAAAATCTCCATTCCCTCCCCACTCCGGGGAAGGATACTGCAAAATCCCCATTCCCCCCACACTCCAGGGGAAGGATACTGTAAAATCCCCATTCCCTCCCCATCCATCCTTGGTGGTTTCCTTGCAGACGTTTCATTACCCAGACTAGATAACATCATCAGGGCTTGGGTAACGTATGGCATTTTTTTTCACACTTAACGACCGTTGCAGCATCCCCGGTGTCACGTGATGAAAATTCAGCCACTTGGAAACTGACTCCAATTGATGATGGTCACAGTGTCCCGGCATCTGTTGTGGTCTGCCTGTGGCCTGCGAAGCTGGCAGCAGAGTCGGACAGCGAGGAGGTTGGGGAGGAACCTGGGCCAGTCCTGGAGTTTGGGGAAGGCTCGGATGAGGGCTCTGTGTCGGAGGCAGAGAGGGGGCCGGGGCCATCTGGGAGTTATGTGCTGCCTCCGGAGACTCCAGAGTCGGACAGCAGCGAGGCAGAGGAACAAACTTCCCCTGTTCCCACTGCGCACATGCGCAGAGGTGCCAGAAAGCAAGAACAGTTAAGACAGAAGGGACGACTCAGGAGGAAGGCGTGGAGGTGATTGGCCCCTCCCATAGAACGTAAAAGGAGGAGCAAAGGGACGTGAGCCTTTGCAGGAAGCAACTTGGTTCATGCTGGTCAGTTTAAATTCTGAAGCTCCGTTTGGACTCTGTGCTCCATGTGCCTTGTGCCAAGCTAATTGCCCATTAAGTCTTTGGCAGCATTTCCAACGAAGATAAAGGTGGGTGCTTATCAGCCTTACCCCGAAGGACTTTGGCAGACTACTGTAGGACTTTTTCCTACTATTTGGGATTCATTACGGGCTGTGAATGAACATAATTTACAGCCTGTAAAATAAAAAGAGGGTTTTTGGACTTAATCGTGTGCATTTGACTGTCTCAGGGAGCCAAAATCAGAACAGCGTCCTGCGATCCCCTTATGCAGCTTTCTGACAAAGCAAAGTCAATGGGAAAGCCGGATTCACTTAACAACCATTGCTAACTAACTTTAACTCCTGCAGCGATTCACTTAGCAACTGCAGCAAGAATGGTCGTAAAAAGGGGGCAAAACTCACTTCATAAATGTCTTACTTGGCAACAGAAATTTTGGGCTAGGCTGTGGTCGTATGTGGTCGGAATGGGAATTTTGCAGTATCCTTCCCCTGGAGTGGGGAGGGAATGGAGATTTTGCAGAATCCTTCCCCTGGAGTGGGGAGGGAATGGAGATTTTGCAATAGCCTTTCCCTGGAGTGGGGAGGGAATGGAGATTTTGCAATATCCCTCCCCTGGAGTGAGGAGGGAATGGGGATTTTGCAATATCCTTCCCCTGGAGTGGGGAGGGAATGGGGATTTTGCAATATCCTTCCCCTGGAGTGGGGAGGGAATGGGGATTTTACAGTATCCTTCTCCTGGAGTGGGGAGGGAATGGAGATTTTGCAGTATCCTTCCTTGGAGTGGGGAGGGAATGGGGATTTTGCAGTATCCTTCTCCTGGAGTGGGGAGGGAATGGGGATTTTGCAGTATCCTCCCCCAGGAGTGGGGAGGGAATGGGGATTTTGCAGTATCCTCTCCCTGGAGTGGGGAGGGAATGGGGATTTTGCAATATTCTTCCCCTGGAGTGTGGAGCGAATGGGGATTTGCAATATCCTTCCCCTGGAGTGGGGAGGGAATGGGGATTTTGCAGTATCCTTCCCCTGGAGTGTGGGGGGAATGGGGATTTTGCAGTATCCTTCCCCGGAGTGGGGAGGGAATGGGGATTTTGCAATATCCTTCCCCTGGAGTGGGGAGGGAATGGGGATTTTATAGTATCCTTCCCCTGGAGTGTGGAGGGAATGGGGATTTTATAGTATCCTTCCCCTGGAGTGTAGAGGGAATGGAGATTATGCAGTATCCTTCCCCTGGAGTGAGGAGGGAATGGGGATTTTGCAATATCCTTCCCCTGGAGTGGGGAGGGAATGAGGATTTTATAGTATCCTTCCCCTGGAGTGTGGAGGGAATGGGGATTTTGCAATATCCTTCCCCTGGAGTGGGGAGGGAATGGGGATTTTATAGTATCCTTCCCCTGGAGTGGGGAGGGAGTGGAGATTTTGCAGTATCCTTCCCCTGGAGTGGGGAGGGAATGGGGATTTTGCAGTATCCTCCCCCAGGAGTGGGGAGGGAATGGGGATTTTGCAGTATCCTCACCCTGGAGTGGGGAGGGAATGGGGATTTTGCACTATCCTTCCCCTGGAGTGTGGAGGGAATGGGGATTTTGCAATATCCTTCCCCTGGAGTGGGGAGGGAATGGGGATTTTGCAATATCCTTCCCCTGGAGTGTGGAGGGAATGGGGATTTTGCAGTATCCTTCCCCTGGAGTGTGGAGGGAATGGGGATTTTGCAATATCCTTCCCCTGGAGTGGGGAGGGAATGGGGATTTTGCAATATCCTTGCCCTGGAGTGGGGAGGGAATGGAGATTTTGCAATATCCTTCCCCTGGAGTGGGGAGGGAATGGGGATTTTGCAGTATCCTTCCCCTGGAGTGTGGGGGGAATGGGGATTTTGCAGTATCCTTCCCCGGAGTGGGGAGGGAATGGGGATTTTGCAGTATCCTTCCCCTGGAGTGTGGAGGGAATGGGGATTTTATAGTATCCTTCCCCTGGAGTGTAGAGGGAATGGAGATTATGCAGTATCCTTCCCCTGGAGTGGGGAGGGAATGGGGATTTTATAGTATCCTTCCCCTGGAGTGTGGAGGGAATGGGGATTTTGCAATATCCTTCCCCTGGAGTGGGAGGGAATGGGGATTTTATAGTATCCTTCCCCTGGAGTGGGGAGGGAATGGAGATTTTGCAGTATCCTTCCCCTGGAGTGGGGAGGGAGTGGGGATTTTGCAGTATCCTCCCCCAGGAGTGGGGAGGGAATGGGGATTTTCCAATATCCTCACCCTGGAGTGGGGAGGGAATGGGGATTTTGCAATATCCTTCCCCTGGAGTGTGGAGGGAATGGGGATTTTGCAATATCCTTGCCCTGGAGTGGGGAGGGAATGGAGATTTTGCAATATCCTTCCCCTGGAGTGTGGGGGGAATGGGGATTTTGCAGTATCCTTCCCCGGAGTGGGGAGGGAATGGGGATTTTGTAGTATCCTTCCCCTGGAGTGTGGCGGGAATGGGGATTTTGCAGTATACTTCCCCTGGAGTGTGGGGGGAATGGGGATTTTGCAGTATCCTTCCCCGGAGTGTGGAGGGAATGGAGATTTTGCAATATCCTTCCCCTGGAGTGGGGAGGGAATGGAGATTTTGCAATATCCTTCCCCTGGAGTGGGGAGGGAATGGGATTTTGCAGTATCCTTCCCCTGGAGTGTGGGGGGAATGGGGATTTTGCAGTATCCTTCCCCTGGAGTGTGGAGGGAATGGAGATTTTGCAGTATCCTTCCCCTGGAGTGGGGAAGGAATGGGGATTTTGCAGAATCCCTCCCTTAAAGAGGTTAGTGAATGGGGATTTTGCAGTATCCCCCTAGAGAGGGGAGGGAATGTGGATTTTGCAGTATCCTTCCCCTGGAGTGGGAACGTAATGGGGATTTTGCAGTATCCTTCCCTGGAGTGGGGAGGGAGTGGAGATTTTACAGTATTCTTCCCCCTGGAGTGGTGAGGGAATGGGGATTTTGCAGTATCCTTCCCCTGGAGTGAGGAGGGAATGGGGATTTTGCAATATCCCTCCCCTGGAGTGGGGAAGGAATGGGGATTTTGCAGAATCCCTCCCTTAAAGAGGTGAGTGAATGGGGATTTTGCAGTATCCTTCCCCTAGAGAGGGGAGTGAATGGGGATTTTCCAGTATCCTTCCCCTGGAGTGGGAAGGTAATGGGGATTTTGCAGTATCCTTCCCCTGGAGTGGGGAGGGAATGTGGATTTTGCAATATCCCTCCCCTGGAGTGGGGAAGGAATGGGGATTTTGCAGAATCCCTCCCTTAAAGAGGTGAGTGAATGGGGATTTTGCAGTATCCTTCCCCTAGAGAGGGGAGTGAATGGGGATTTTCCAGTATCCTTCCCCTGGAGTGGGGTGGGAGTGGAGATTTTACAGTATCCTTCCCCTAAAGAGGTGAGTGAATGGAGATTTTGCAGTATCTTTTCCCTAGAGAGGGGAGAGAATGGGGATTTTGCAGTATCCTTCCCCTGGAGTGGGCAGATGTTAGACACCTGCGTTATTTGTTATTGTATTGTTATTGTATTGTTATTATTTGTTATACATTGATCATAACCCCAAGGACTCAACATTGTTCACCTCCAGATAATTGTGTTTGCATTCCCGGGCCGAACTCTTCGTCCTATTGCCCTGCAGATGACTTCTATAGGATAGGCTGCCTTGCCTAATTCTCTTTCTCTGCCTCTGTCTTTGCCCTGCAGAGAAACAGCGAGAGCTGGTTCGGAAGGGGTCCCTGAAAAATGGCACCATGGGGAGCCCGGTTAACCAACAACCCAAGAAGACCAACGTCATGGCTCGGACAAGGTAGGTGCCACTTCCACATGAGAAGCTTTGTGTTTCTACAACTGGGCCCCGGACTGTTCGCAACCAGGTCGTGTGGGTGTTATGTGCCCTTCGGTCCCCACTCATGTGAGCACTTCCGGCCCCATAAGGAAAGGTTGGGATTCTAATCCAGGGGTCCCCATCCTGTGGCCTGCAGCTCACTCTTGGGTCGTGGGCTAATCGCCACTGGGCCACATAAGGGGTCGACCAGTGCGTGCATCATTGCGGGAGCTCGTGGTCCCTCTTGTGCGAGCTTCATCATGGCTGCCTGCAGCCCTGTTCGTGCGAGTGTCACTACAAACAACGCAGTTGCTCGTGCACTCATGGGCACATGTGCTTGCCCCTCCCACAAAATCATCCCCTTCTTTACCCCCCTTCCCCTCTCCGGGCCGCCAACCCAGAAAGATTATGAGTCGAGGTGGCGCAGTGGTTAGGGTGCAGTACTGCAGGCCACTTCAGCTGACTGTTATCTGCAGTTCAGCGGTTCTAATCTCACCGGCTCAAGGTTGACTCAGCCTTCCATCCTTCCGAGGTGGGTGAAATGAGGACCCAGACTGTGGGGGCGATATGCTGACTCTGTAAACCGCTTAGAGAGGGCTGAAAGCCCTAGGAAGCGGTATATAAGTCTAACTGCTATTGCTATTGCTAAGATTGAGGAACTCGGATCTACAGTGATGTTTTCTCCACCGTGGCAGCTTTAAGAGGTGGAGACTCCAATTCCCAGCCAGCTCTCAGAATTCTGGGAGTTGAAGTCCATACATCGAACTGTGTGTAAAAAATTTTTTTTGAAAAAAGTTTTTTTTATTTTTCCTTTCATATTCATTCTTAAATATACATTCTTATAATTGCTATTTCACATTTGTCAACTCATATCATTTTTCCGCCTGTATATTTACATTTTCATGCTTTCTTATTTCCCCTCCCCCTGATTTAATAATGTATCGTTTGAATTATTTGTTTTGTGCTCTGTTCCTTTCCCTTTCTATTTGTATCTTTTTTTCAAGCCAATCATAAAATCGCCCCCATGTCCTGTAGGACGCTGATTCCTCTTTGTCCTTTATTCTCAACGTCAACCTATTCATTTCTGCACAATCTAATATCTTCTTTGTTATCTCTCCTTCTGATGGGATTTTGTCTGCTTTCCAGTTTTGTGCAAATACAATTCTAGCTGCTGTTATTATTTTGTACAGAACACTGTGTAAAATATTATTCCCCCCTTTTTTTTCTTCGTTTTTCTCTTTTAAGGGGTTGGCTGTCAATAGGCAGCAACTGCAGAATAGGAAGCCAAAGCTTTGGGATCCTAAACTGAACGGCAGAGATGCAGATCCTCATTCTATGGAGAAAATATCGTCCATTTAGCCCAGAAGTCTCCATCCTTGGCTAGTTTAAGACCTGTGGACTTCAACTCCCAGAATTCCACAGCTCTGCTGGTTGTGGAATGCTGGGAGTTGAAGTCCACACCTCTTAAAGCTACCGAGGTTGAAAAAGACTGGTTTACAGGACTTCCGCTGGGGCAGTCCAGTCTAGCGCCCCCTAAAGCGGAACCGATGAGATATCTACCTTTTTAGATTAAAATGTACAACTTAGAATAATAGGGAAGAAATTCTGGGGGGAGCTTCTGATCAAAAGACCGGTTTGAAAACAGCCAGTTCAAAAACAGCCGTGGCAGAGTCGTGTCCTTTGAATTTAATTCACGTCACCCACATTTAATTCATCGGTGCTTTTCTGGAAGATGTTTTATGACTGGACTAGGTAACTTCATCAGTGCTGGAAGAGAGGGGAGGGTTGTTCCTTTTTAGAGACAAGTGGTTTGGATAGAAGGGAATGTTTTTACTCAGGATTGAACTGTGGTCCACTGATGATGTAGCCCAGTTGGGTCATGAAATGTTTGCAGGAAAACTACCAAGCTCAGAGAGCACCAAGGACCCCACAGTTGTCCTCTTCTTCCTCCTCCTCCTCCTCCTCCTCCTCCTCCTCCTCCTCCTCCTCCTCCTCCTCCTCCTCCTCCTCCTCCTCCTCCCTGCAAACAGCCATTCCCTTCTAACACTGATGATGTCACCTAGTTGGGTCATGAAATGTTTGCAGGAAAACTACCAAGCTCAGAGAGCACCAAGGACCCCACAGTCCTCCTCCTCTTCCTCCTCCCTGCAAACCTCATACCCTTCTAGCACTGATGGTGTCACCCAGTGGGGTCATGAAACGTCTGCAGGAAAACCACGAGATTCAGAGCGCATCAAGAGCCCCGTAGAGGAAACCTCTTTAGGGCGAGACCAAGTGAACCCAGCTCCGTTCTCACAAAATGTTTTGCAGTGATCCTTTGTGCCAATCCACTCCTTCTGCTTCGGTTAGCTCATCATTCACGCGCGACAGGCTGCGAACCCAGGAAAGTCGCCCTTCCCAAGTTCATTGTCTCCGCAATTCCGACCCATTTCCCCAAATGAAATTCAGAAGAAGCTAGACCGCTGCTACAAATGACCATGTATTATTCATGTTTCCTCTCCCCACCCCCTTCCTTCACCCCCCCCCCCCAAGACTGTGCAATTTGCCCTGGAAATTAGACCGTGGCTGCTTGCGTGCTGCTCTCAGCAGGATGTGCCTAGATTATATTCTATTTAATTTTTATTTCGTGAGTTGTTAGAGACAATTTAAATAAAGTGACTCCGGGTGGCGCTTAGCGGAAGCAAACAATAAATCAAATCAAATCACGAAAAAAGGCGAGCAACCCCAGTGTAAAATTTTTGCACGAGGTCTTATACACTCTCTAAATCAGTGTTTCTCAACCTTGGCAACTTGAAGATGTCCGGACTTCAACTCCCAGAATTCCCCAGCCAGCGAATGCTGGCTGGGGAATTCTGGGAGTTGAAGTCCGGACATCTTCAAGTTGCCAAGGTTGAGAAACACTGCTCTAAATAAATACATTTATGAGACTTGCATAATCCCTTTTGACACACATGCCAGCATCTTTTCAGCTCGTATTTGTCCCCAGCTGGTGTCTTCTGTGGGAGGATGACAGGCTGAAAGTCAAGGACGCACAAAGTCCTTCCTAAGCTCCTTTTACAGGTAGTCCTCGAGTTACAGCCACAGTTCATTTAGCGACCGTTCAAAGTTGCAACAGCACCGAAGAATGTGACCGGTGACTGTTTTTCACACTTTTTAACCCTTCTAGCATCCCCTCGGTCAGGTGATCCAAATTCAGCTGCTTGGCATCCGGTTCACACTTACATCCATTGCTGTGTCCCCTTTTGCGATCTTCTGACAAGCGACGTCAACGGGGAAGCCGATGTCACTTAACAACGGGCTTCCCAATTAATCAACGGTGGCAAGTAAAGTCGTCAAACGGCTCGTGAAACTCACTAAGGCCAGATTTCTCACTTAACAATAGAGGTTTGGGGCTCAATTGCAGCCGTATGTCAAGGACTAACAGCATTGCAGCATTTGGCAAAACCACTGCGGTCGTAAAGCGAGTCACGTGGTCATCCAGCAACGTGACCCGTCAAAACCGCGCCCGACTAAACCGCGCCCGACTAAACCGCGTCGCTGACGTCATCAACAGGGCGACAACAGCCAGCGCGGAGAAAGAAGGGCGCTTTAAATAGCGCTTTGAAAGCAAGCCGTTTCAACTTAAGGTAAGGGTTAGCTTTAGGGTTAGGTTTAGGGTTAGCTTTACGGTTAGGTTTAGGGTTATGTTTAGGGTTAGGATTAGGTTTAGGATTATGTTTAGGGTTAGGTTTAGGATTAGGTTTAGGTTTAGGGTTAGGGTTAGGGTTAGGGTTAGGGTTAGGGTTAGGGTTAGGTTTAGGGTTAGGTTTAGGGTTAGGTTTAGGGTTAGGTTTAGGGTTAGATTCAGGGTTAGGTTTAGGGTTAGGTTTAGGGTTAGGTTTAGGGTTAGGTTTAGGGTTAGGTTTAGGGTTAGCTTTACGGTTAGGTTTAGGGTTATGTTTAGGGTTAGGATTAGGTTTAGGATTATGTTTAGGGTTAGGTTTAGGGTTAGGTTTAGGATTAGGTTTAGGGGGTTAGATTTAGGTTTAGGGGTTAATTTTAGGTTTAGGGTTTACAGCGTGCTTCTGTCTCCGCGCTGTTGTCGCCCTGTTGATGACGTCAGCGACGCGGTTTAGTCGGACGCGGTTTTGTCGGTGAACCATCCAGCAAACCTGGCTTCCCCTGCTGACTTTGCTTGTCGGAAATCGCTGGGGCGGTGCCACCGTCATAAGTACAAGCCAATTGCCAAGCCTCTGGATTTTGGTCCCATGACGGTGGGAGTGCTGCAAGGGTCATAAATGTGAACAACGGTCATAAGTCCCTTTTTTCAGTGACGTCGTAACTTGGAACGGTCACTAAACAATACGGTTGTAAGTTAAAAACTACCTGTAGCAACGAAGAAGCCTTTCCCTTCTGATTGTCTCTAACTTTGTAATATGAGAAAGTTCTTTGTATAACCTATATGTATGTGTGAGTGTGTGTGATTTTTATTCGGCTTTCATTTTTGCCTATCTTTGCCTAACCTGAAACTCAAAGCACCGTTTTTTCCACCTTCTATTATTCTACATTTGAGCCTTTCCATGTGACAGTCCGTATAATGTTCCTTTTTAAAATTATTATTATTATTATCGTTTCAGGCTGGTCGTTCCGAATAAAGGCTACTCCTCATTAGATCAAAGTCCTGACGAAAAACCATTGGTGGCGCTGGACACAGACAGGTAGCTATGCCATCACAAAACATACCTATGGAATTATGTTACTTAGAGCAGTGTTTCCCAACCTTGGCAACTTGAAGATGTCCGGACTTCAACTCCCAGAATCCCCCAGCCAGCGAATGCTGGCTGGGGGATTCTGGGAGTTGAAGTCCGGACATCTTCAAGTTGCCAAGGTTGGGAAACACTGATTTAGAGGATAGAAAAATAAAGAGTCGGAAGGGACCTTAGAGATTGTTTATTAAATTGTTTACTGTTTATTAAATTTATAGGCCGCCCAATCCTGGAGGACTCCGGGCGGCTTACAGAAATAAAAATATTAAGAAAGATTAAAAACAAATAAAGCACAACAAATTTAAAAGAAACACACCATGCACCCAGTCTAAGCGGGGCTGGACCTCAATCCAGAGGTCAACAGCCCCAGGCCTGCCGGAATAGCCAGGTTTTGATAGCTTTTCGGAAGGCCATGAGAGTGGGAAGGGTCCGGATCTCTGGGGGTAGCTCATTCCATAGGGCCGGAGCGGCAACAGAGAAGGCCCTACTCCGAGGCATCGCCAGCCGGCATTGTTCAGCTGATGGCACGCGGAGAAGGCCCATCCTGTGCGATCTTATCGGTCTTAGGGAGGTGTGCGGCAGAAGGCGGTCTCGTAGATATCCGGGTCCTAGGCCATGTAGATCTAGTCCAAACCCCCGCCTCCTTCAAAAAAGAGCCGAGGTGGCGCAGTGGGTAGAGTGCAATACTGCAGTACTGCAGGCCACTTCAGCTGACTGCTATCTGCAGTTCGGCGGTTCAAATCTCACCAGCTCAGGGTTGACTCAGCCTTCCATCCTTCCGAGGTGGGTAAAATGAGGACCCAGACTGTGGGGGCGATATGCTGACTCTGTAAACCGCTTAGAGAGGGCTGAAAGCCCTATGAAGCGGTATATAAGTCTAACTGCTATTGCTATTGCTATTCAATGGACAAGAAAGGAACCCCCCCAACTCCATTGTTTTAGAGTAAGGTACTTTTACTGGCTATGAAGCGTTAAGAGTGAAAGTAAAGCAAGATCTGAGGCTAAATGGCGTGAACTTGTACATATTAAACGTTTACCCAAATCCCTCCCCCCAACAACAACCCCAAGCTAAATATCCAATCTCCAGCCCCCAAGGGTGTCATGTGGGGTGCATCTTCAGGTGGCCTCATCCAGCCAGTATGCAGAGACGGTGGGCCTTGACCAAACCCGAACACGATCCTTCAGCATGCGCAGAAGGTGGTGAGAACAAAACTCCTTCTTCGAGATCTCTCCACCAGCACAATTCCCCTCCCAAATACCGAAAAACCCCACCCTCCCCGTTACTATGGCAGCAAGTGATATAGAGACTGATAGTTACGTTCATAGAGACCCCAAGTAGATCCAGCCTGGTGGGTCCCATTCTCTCCTTATCTGTGAAAATAAAATAAAAAATCATTTTGCTACTCAATATGTTCTTTTGCTTGCTGGAGGTGCCTCGCCCCCCATTGTGTCTTCTCTTCCTTTGCAGTGATGACGACTTTGACATGTCCAGATATTCCTCTTCGGGGTATTCTTCAGCTGAGGTGAGTCCGTTTCCATCCCTTTGCGTCTCATCAAGAATAAACTTGTCTTTCTCTCCGTCTACGGAGAGTCTCCGTCATCCTGGTTGTCCCAAAAGTGCTTTTTTCAAGAGGCAACTGGACTTTCTGGTTTTTCTTGGAAGACGCTCTGCTTCCCATCCAAGAAGCTTCTTCAGCTCTGACTGGATGGTGAAGGAAGGGAAGGATTTATACTCCTTGCAGGCAGCTGGTCATTTGCATCCTTTTAGAGGGTCCTTGAGGCCACTTGGAGGTTTATCTCTGTCCTCAGGGTCACCTGAGTGCTGCAAATGGTTCCCGTAGTCTGCAATTTTTTTCCTCTGGAAATCCATTCCTACTCCCACCCCATTCCAAGGGTCTTCATCCCAAAGCGTATGGCTAAAGGTCTGTTGAAATTCTCAGTCCTCCAGGTCGTGGTTGTCTCAAAGGAGCTTTTCAGGAGGCAAATTGACTTTTCTTGTTTTTTCTTTTCAAGATGTTTAGCTTCTTATCCAAGAAGCTTCCTCCACTCTGACTGGATGGCAGGGAAGGGAAGGGATTTTATACTCCTTGCAGGCAGCTGGTCATTTGCATCCTTTGAGAGGGTCCTTGAGGTCACTTGGAGGTTTATCTCTGTCCTCAGGGTCACCTGAGTGGTGCAAATGGTTCCCGTAGTCTGCAATTTTTTCCTCTGGAAATCCATTCCTACTCCCACACCATTCCAAGGATGTTCATCCCAAATTGCGTAGCTAAAGGTCTGTAGAGATGCTCATTCATCCAGGTCATGGATGTCCCAAAGGTGCTTTTTCAAGAGGCAACTGGACTTTCTTCTTTTTTCTTTGAAGAAAACTTTTCTTTGAAGGTTTTTCTTTGCTTCCCATCCAAGAAGCTTCTTCAGCTCTGACTGGATGGTGGGGAAGGGAAGGATTTTATATTCCTTGCGGACAGCTGGTCATTTGCATTTTTTTTTAGAGAGCCGTTGAGGCCACTTGGAGGTTTATCTCTGTCCTCAGGGTCACCTGAGTGGTGCAAATGGGTCTGGAGCCTTTTGGGCTGCAGGATGTTTTCTATCCTATGTCCCTTCTCTTTTGAAGATGGGTGCAGGCTGTTGCACTACTCGGGTGACCCTGAGGACACAGATAAACCTCTAGGTTGCCTCAAGGACCCTCTAAAAGGATGCAAATAACTGACCAGCTGCCTGCAAGGAATATAAATCCTTCCCTTCCCCACCATCCAGTCAGGGCTGAAGAAGCTTCTTGGATGAGAAGCGAAATGTCTTCCAAGAAAAACCAAGAAAGTCCAGTTGCCTCTTGAAAAACAACCTTTGGGAGCCTTCCCCAGAGCCTTCCCCAGACTCCAGGACTGGCCCATGTTCCCCAACCTCCTCACTGTCTGAATCTGCTGCCAGCTCCACTGGCCACTGACAGGCTACAACACTGATATAACTTCCCCATCACAAGACCCTCACTTGACACAACCCACACCAGTCCCATCACAACAGGCATCACAAGACCCTCACCTGACATGACCCACACCCAGCCCCTCACAAGAACCATCACCAGACCCTCACCTGACGTAACCTCTGCATCCCAAAGACCTACTGACCAGTGGTGGGTTTCAAAAATTGTTCGAACCTACTCTGTGGGTGTGGCCTCCTTTGTGGGAGTGGCTTGCCGCCCATGTGACCGAATGGGAGTGGCTTGCCACCCATGTGACCGGATATGAAGATGCCGACGACACTTGTCAGAACCACCTTAAATTACCTCCCACACAGCACTGGCATGCATAAGAATATGATATAAACTTGTTTTTTAAAAGGCATCTTTGGTTTGCGTTAAAACAACTTCAACACACGCAATGTTCTGATTGCACCACAAACGCAGGAGTCATCCTTCCCTTTCACAGAGGCACTGAGTTTTATAAATAGGAGCATGATAGTGTAGAATAATCATCTCCAAGGACCAGGGGTGGGTTTCAAAAAAATTTGGAACCTCTTCTGTAGGTGTGGCCTGCTTTCCGGGTCCACTGGTGGAACCTCTTCTAACTGGTTCGGTAGATTTGACGAACCGGTTCTACCGAACCGGTGCGAACCGGTAGGAACCCACCTCTGCTACTGACCACACAAAGCCGCCGCTGGCGGGCCACAACCACCTCCCATTCTGGTCCAGGTGCCTTCCGGGGGAGGGGGGTGGACATTTGGTGGGTTGACCTCTTGTCTCTTTGCCTGCAGCAGATTAACCAGGATTTGAACATCCAACTCCTCAAGGACGGCTACCGGCTGGACGAGATTCCCGACGACGAGGACCTCGACCTGATCCCGCCCAAGTCCGTCAACCCCACCTGCATGTGCTGTCAAGCCACCTCTTCCACTGCCTGCCACATCCAGTAACCGGAGGGGGGCGCGGGGCGGGAGGGGGAGCGCCAGGCCAAGCCGCAGAGCGACCGGCGCCTTCCATGATAACTGTAAAACCTAACAGCCATTGCTTCCTCCTATGGTAGGACGTGCAACTCTTCGTGTTCATTAGAAGTCAGGAGAAACCCAAAAAAAACAAAAAGACAAAAAACTAAAAAAAAAAAAAAAAAAATCCCTTAAAAAGATTTAATAACGATATTAACCATTTTAAGACCCTCTTCCGTCTCTTTCTCTCTCTCTCTCCCTCTTTCTCTCTTTATTTGTGTTCCTTTTGTGTTCAAACTGTAGTAAGTGAGCTGAGGAGGTGCTGCGTACAGGAAAAGTTTGCTTATCTCGTGGGAATTCAGGACGGGGTTCAAGAATCGCCCATAATGGTTCCAGAGATGGGTGGGTGGTTCGGCTTGAGGATGCCGTAGGGCAGAGCCCTCTGACCTTGGCAACCTTCATATCTGAGGACTTCAACTCCCAGAATTCCCCCCGAGTCTGAAGGTTGCTAAGGTCCAGATATCTCTACTCTTAAGGGGTCTCTAGAGCAGTGTTTCCCAAACTTGGCAACTTTAAGACTTGTGGACTTCAACTCTCAGAATTCTCCAGCCAGCTCTGCAGAGCTGGCTGGAGAATTCTGGGAGTTGAAGTCCACAAGTCTTAAAGTTGCCAAGTTTGGGAAACACTGCTCTGGAGGACAGATTTTGTTTCAGGCACAGGCCTCTGAATGGAGAAGGAAGAGAACCCCTGGCCAGAAAAATGAAAAGGGTTTTATTTGGGGAGCAGGGGAAGCTGAATAAGAAGGGGAGGAGGAGAACAGGAGATTTTTGTATTTATTTATTTGAGGTTTCCCCCCCCCCCCCCGCTAAAAGAGGAATTGCCCAGCATGAATCCATGGCAAACATGGATTACGCGGGGGGGCCTGAAATGAAACAGTGGTGGCCACTAAAACATGGTGGGGTGGGGAAGGAAAATGTAGCATAGAATCAGGGCTCCCCTTACCCCGAAGTACCACAGCCTTCCCTACTCACGGAACGCCAAAACCCTCCCAATGTGGAAGAATCAGGCTTGCTCACGGTGGGAATCTTGGTTTCTTCAACCTTGACCTGCGTTGGGCTCTTGTCTTCGCCTGCATTTGCAAATTAAGAGGCCCTTTAACTTCAGATCTCGGCTTCCGATGCCCGTTGCAGGGGAGAGTCCCTGGGGCTCTCCAATACCGGGGTGGTTTTCCTGCAGGCGTTTCGTGACCCAGCTAGTTAACGTCATCAGGACTGGTGATGTTACCTAGTTTGGCCGACGGAAAAGTCTGTTAAGAAGCTCACCAAGCTGAGCGGGCACCAAGGACCCCTAATTAGTTCAACCCCGAGCTGCAAATATTCCCCTTTACCCGTGCCCACTGGGCTCAAAAGCAGAGTGTGGCTTCCCACAGTCCAGAGGGCAACACTCTTTTGTCCCAAGATCCAGGCTGGTCAAGCCCAGTACCTGTCTCCTCTCTGGCCCCGGAGTAATAGGGTAATGATAATTATCATATTACCTGTGATAATTCACCACAGCCGACTCGCCAAGGTCAGCTCACGGCAGGAGAACGCAACATTCAACTCACCTAGCTCCCCAAATGCAAGAAACCCTCTGTATTTAAATCAATAATTCCATTACTAGGAGTGCCAGCAGCCACGGGAAAAAGTTTCTCTCTCACCGCACGCTAGCAACTCCATCCGTCAGGGAGATGAATATTTGTATGCCACAACTGTTCATCTCCGCCCCCCTGCCCAGAGCAAGGGTGGGGCTTCTCCAGCAGCAATGGCTCTTTCGTCCCGAGGACCGGCCCATAGATTTCCACTGCTCTCCTCTCCTCTGCCTTCTGGGCATCTGTGCATCAAGCACTGGACCCAGCTGTTCCTCCTCTTCCCCATCAGCCACCTCCAGACCTGGGGGCTGTTGATTTCCATCTGAGGGCTGATGGACAGCCAGGCTCCCCCTCTGTCTCTCTCTCTCTCTCTCTCTGCCAGCTCCATTCCCTCTTCCCCCTCGGAGCTCTGAGGTTCCCTTGATGCTGATTCTGACTCCCACGCCTCCTCCTCCTCTGATTCGCCTGCAGGACACGTCAGGACTAGAGTTGCACTTATATTAAAGAATAAAAATCCTTAAAGGAAGGATGCCAAAAAGAAGGGACCAGATATGATGTGACCGACAAAAACCTAAAATATTTTGTATTTGTTTTATTTTAAATAATCAAATCGAACTGTTCAAATTGTCCGGCGGTGAGTTGGGCGTGGCGAGTTGGCCGTGGAGGGTCGCCCCCATTTGGTCTGGAGCCAGGAGAGGGATGGGCTGGGATTCCACAAGAGATCCCTTGGCCCAATTCCTGCCCCGTTCTCCGACCCCGGTGAGCATTGACAGAGGTCCCTGGCACCATGTTTGGTCATCGCCGTTGCTTGTAAATAAACTTGCTTTCGCAGCATTTGTAAAAACTACCGGCCACCCGTAGTAAAGGAGAAGAAAAACAATAATAATAGCCAAAACTAACGATGATTATTCTGCTTTGCTAAATTCAGACCGCCGTGCCAAGCTTTGCAACCTAACGTGGGAAATATTTAAATATATATAGACGCAAAAAACCAACGTGGCAGAGCCGTAGCCCCTATCAAAGCCAGATTTTCCTCTTCCCCTCCAGGGACTCCTGCTCCAGGCCGGGTTTAGGATTTGGCCACTGACTCATCAACTCTCCCCTCCTGAGCGCAAATTCGGACCTCTCACTTCTCCTGATAAGGGTATTTATGTACGTGGATACTACATATCCCATCCTGATTTAGCAGGTCCACCTGTTGTCTGTGGATAAAGTGATGCTGAGTTTTGGAAAGCAGAGTTTCTATTTGTGGTCCTTTTGGAGAAGGGTGAAAATGCAAGAGAAAAATAAGATTATCAGGGTTCCAAATAGCACCCAAAAGTAAATCAGAGTCCAAGGCAAAGTATTGCTCAAAGTTCCAATTTATGAAGAGAGCCCTGTTGGCACATCTGGGGAAACCCGAATCTGAAGGCTTCCCGGTTTTCCCCACCCAGTTGAAAGTTCAAGATCTTGCCCCCCACACCCACAAGTCCATCCCATGGTCCAATCTCCCACTGCCATGCTGGCACCTTCCACCCATCCAATTCCAGTCAGGTGCAGAGGTGCAAAGACAAAGGATGACCTTGGTTTTCTAGAAAGAATGTTGTTATGGCTACATAGCATCTAACTCCGTACAATCCCCCCCCTCCCATTTTCCCACCATAGAAAAGGCATAGCAGAAGAATAGAAAGTGTGTCAGGCCAAAGAATCAAAAGAAAAGATGGCTACAGGCCTGACAAAAGAGATTTTGGAAACGAGATGCAGGAGCTTGAAGTTGTCTTCTGCTGAGCTGGTCTTTCTGAGGTGCAAACCAGCCTGGGAGAACTTCATGGTACAAGTGAAACGGTAGCAAACTCTGACCCCCTCGCCCCCACTCCCAAGTAAACTGGTCTTATTAGCGATGAATCTAGGCCAAAGAAGTTTCCCTTTAAGACAAAAAAAAAAAGACATCCTTAATTTGAGAAGCCTTTGATAAGCTGCTACCTAGAGATTAACTCATCCGTCTTTGATTTTTCGCCTGTGGTTCGTTCACACGGATAACAGTTAATTTTTGTTTTGTTTTAAAAAGATCCTTTGCACTGCTTAACGCGATTACGGTCTCCTACCTTTGTGTTTCTAGCCAAACGCTTTGTCGGGTTTTTTTCCCCCCTCCACCAGAATTTTGGGGATTGCAAAAGGACTGTGCTTTGAATCTGACCTTGTTCGTATTTGTGCCCTAAAGAGATTAGATTGGTAAATATTACGGCCCGCTCACCTTTTTTCTTTTGACCTGTGATTAATGAATCAGAATAGAGCTGGAAGGGACCTTGGAGGTCTTCTAGTCCAACGCCCCTACTCAAAGCAGGAGAACCTATGCTATTTCAGATAAGTGATTGTCTAGATTCTTCTTAAAATCCTCCAGTGACGAAACACTCACAGCTTCTGGAGGCAACTTCCATTCCACCAGTTAATTGTTCTCATTGTTAGGAAGTTCCTCCTTAATTCCAGGTTACTTCCCTCTTTGATTAGTTTCCATCTATTGTTTCTTGTCCTGCCCTCTGGTGCTTTGGAGAATAATTTGACCCCCTCTTCTTTGGGGCAGCCCCTCAGACACTGCATTACTGCGATCATGTCTCCCATGGATGGAGGGATGGAGGGATGGAGGGATGGAGGGATAATAGGATGGCTGGAAGGATGAATGTGTTCTGACCCAACCTTAGCAGAATCAAGAAAGAGACTCCTTGTCCCGAAAAAAACCCTCTTTATTTAGCTACTGTGAATTCGTGGCATTCACACACAGAAAAGTCGAGGCAATCATCCTTCCAAGCGTTAACTGAAGTACAGACCTTATCAGCTCTTTGGATAAGTGCCAGGCCAGGAGCTGTAAATTCAATTCTCAAACAGTCCGAGACACGAATCACAAGGAACAAATCTTCCAAAAGAAATCCAAACAGTTGCCTCCTATGACACCACTCCCTTTTTGCTTCTATTCATTCCCCCAGCCAGGGAGGGGTCATTCAGCATCCCTGTGTGCCTTTCCTCCCGAGTCAGCCCCTGTTCCTCAGTGGTTCTCCTCTCCTGATAGCTCTGCCCCTGCGCGCCTCTGGAACAGGCCCCAGCTGCTCCTCTTCCCCACTTATCCCTGACTCCGAAGGAAGCCCCGGCCTTCCCCAGGCTCCAGGACCGGCCCAAGTTCCTCCCCAACCTCCCCCTCCTCCGAGTCTGCCACCAACTCCACTGGCAGCTGGCAGGCCACAACAGAATGGGTGGTGGGATAATGGGAAGGAGAAATGGATGATGGGATGGATGGATGGATGGATGGATGGATGGATGGATGGATGAATGGATGGATGAAAGAAAAGATGAATGGATCAAGGCCTCGATCGATGAATGGACAGATGGATAGAGATGAATGGTGGGATGATGGAATGAATGGATGGTTGGTGAAATGGTGGGATGGATGCGGATAGTTGAATGGATGGATGGATGGATGACAGGATGGATGGATGGATGGATGGATGGATGGATGGATGGATGGATAGATAGATAGATAGATAGATGATAGATAGATATGAATGGTGGGATGATGGAATGAATGGATGGTTGGTGAAATGGTGGGATGGATGTGGTAATTGGATGGATGGGTGACAGAAAAGATTTATGGATGGATGGATGGATGGATGGATGGATGGATGGATGGATGGATAGATAGATAGATAGATAGATAGATAGATATGAATGGTGAGATGATGGGATGGATGGATGGTGGAATGGAGGGATGGATCTGCTGTTTCCTCCCTCTTAGGGAACATTCATCCAGATGGAAATCTCACTGTTTGGGGCTTTAGGTGTTTTAGGAGTCCCCCATTCTCACTTGAGGGACTTTCTTCCTCCTTGTGTGGCCTGGTGGTGCACAAAGCAACTTCAGGCAGAGTTTGTGGTCCTTCTCACCGTCCTTCCCTTTCCAGGCCTGTCTTACTTGTCCTGGGGAATCTTGGCACCCATGCCCAGTGCTTAGGTCTAGAACGGTGAGCCCTGCTGAATTGCCCCGAGCCTTTCGTCCCTCACCTTCTCTTGTATCTTCTCAGACCACACCAGTTTCTGCCTGAAAGCTTGGCAGCTTCTTCTCCCTGCCTTCTGCCCATCCTCCTCCTGGCCCTTGGAGGCAGCTCAAAACACCCTCCCTCCCCCATTAAAACAGCTGCCCCACATTTGTCCCAAGAGGGCCCCATAGTGCGTCTCCAAGGAATTCAGGCGCTCGGATGGAGGAGGCACGTATTTACCAACCAACAGAGCTGGAAGGGACCTTGGAGGTCTTCTAGTCCACCACCACCCCCTGCTCAAGCAGGAGACCTTCTACTGTTTCAAACAAATGGTTGTCCAATCTCTTCTTAAAAACCTCCAGTGTTGGAGCCCTCATAATTTCTGAAGGATCTGCTGAGGTTCTTCTCTGCTTTGGGGAAGATGATCTCCATTGCTGCAGGAGGGTCTTGGCCTAGAATTTGTGGGTCCTTCCCCCATCGCTCCGGCCCCCACCTTCCTTTGGAGAGAGCCGAGTGGGAGAACGTGTCCACCCAACTTCTTTGTCCCTTTGAAAACCTTTTGCATCTTCCATTCCTTCGGGGAGGAATTACAGAGTACAAAATAACAAGAGTTGGAAGGCACCTTGGAGGTCATCTAGCCCAACCCCCTGCTCAAGCAGGAGACCCTAGATCCAGGATGGCGAACCTATGGCACACATGCCCGAAGTGGCACATGGAGCCATGTCGCCTGGCCCACGCGTCACCCATTCTTCCGGGTTTCTGGCGCACATGCGCACACGGCGATCAGCTGGCCTTTGCGCGAGGGGCAGTGCTGGAAACCGGAAGAGCCAAAGTGCTCCGTTTTTGGCCCTCGGAGCCCTCTAACATTCCAGACAAACGGTTCTCCAGTCCCTTCTTCAAAGCCTCCAGTGTTGGAGCACTCAAATTCCTTCAAAAAGTCTGTGTTTTCTTGCTTGTATGCACCTTACAGCCAATCAACCGAGGGTTTCACTTCTATTCTAGCCCGTCTTCTCTTTTCAAAATCGATTTGGGGGAAGCAGAGGATGGTCCTGCCCTCCCCCCGCCCAAAAAAAACTGCAAGGGGATAATTTTGCCTTCGTTCTTGTTTGGTGGAAGGGCAGGAGACCCCTTTAGATTCTGCACTGTTCAACCTGTCCCCCCCCATCAGTCCTACTCCCACCCTGCCAGTAGCTCCATTAACTGGATAAAGTATTCGCAACTGCTTCAGTTTCTTTCTTGCTGGTAGAGGGCAGATACTCTTCTGAGAGACCCCCGACTTCTTCTGTTCCTGGAAGGAGCCGAGGTGGTGCAGTGGTTAGGGTGCAGTACTGCAGGCCACTTCAGCTGACTGTTATCTGCAGTTCGGCGGTTCACATCTCACATCTCAAAACCCAGTCTCAATTTTTTGCTTCCCCAGTCTGAGCAAAGTAGCACAGTCCTTCCCCCCCCCCCCACATCATGTAGATGACTGCCTTAAACCAATCTGTTGGGTTGTGTTTTTTTTTTAATTTATTATTATTATTTTTATTATTATTATTATAATTTACCGTCAGGTTTACACACATTAATTTATTTTTACAATGTGGTTTTTGGAAGACATGTTACATGTATAATTTTTTTTTTTAACATTTACATTGCAGTATTTATCATTGTTACTGGTTGTGTGTAGTGTTGACAGAATTAATATTAAAAAGCATACCTATGAAACCGAGCCGGCTGTCTCCGTTTGTGAAAAACCTCCATCGCTGGAAAAGGGAAGGAAGGATTCTGTTTTCCTCTTTTTTTAAAACAAACAAACAAACAAACTTTCTATTAAACATTTTAACCTTTAGAACAGTGTTTCTCAACCTTGGCAACTTGAAGATGTCCGGACTTCAACTCCCAGAATTCCCCAGCCAGCATTTGCTGGCTGGGGAATTCTGGGAGTTGAAGTCCGGACATCTTCAAGTTGCCAAAGTTGAGAAACACTGCTTTAGAAACAGAAAGAAAGAAAAAAACAAATACAGAAAAAAACAAGACTCACACAACAATATAAAATAGTTTCACAACCTTCTGCATCGGCTGACATATCCAGCTTTTATAGTTCTCTATTCTACATTGCCTTCCTATCGGGTCTTAATATCTGCAATAGTGTAATAACAGTTGTACTCACAGCTGTCGTAACAATTTGTTCATATCCCCATGATATTTACATTATGGTCAATACTTTAAGTTTGATAGTCAAAATTGATTTAGATATGAGAAATATAAATAAACAATCCAAAATAAACAATCCAATATACTAATGAATGTAAAAAATTGTTAACAGAATACTTTGTTTTTAATATGAATAAGGGCACACCTATGGAAATTGTGTGGGATGCAAGTAAAGTGTATATGAGAGGAGCTTTGATAAATCTAAATAGATTACGTAGACGTAAACAAGGGGAAAAGCGAACAGAACTGGAAGATGAAATTAGGAAGAAAGAGCAAGAGTCAACTTGAAAACCAGGAGATATAAAGATGAAAGAAGCAATTACCTTATTAAAAGACCAATTTTAATATGTTGATCTCAGACCAGGTAGCCACTAGTCTGTTATATGCAAAACATAATACTTTCTGCAATGCAAAGAAATCTGGTAGATGGTTAGCATATCAGATTAGGAAAAAACAAAAATTTCATAACTGTCAGCACTCCTCCATTGAATAATTAGGAAAGAAAACCACGAGACTCCATCGATAGAAATCAAGTGTACTTTTACTAATTATAAATGATCAGAAGCGTAGCAAAGCGAAGACTGATTATTTAGGCGTGAAAGCAAATGATATATAGAATAACCCATTCCCTACCCCTTGGCATCCCAGTTACAGTCCAATCATAATTCTCCCAAGTGTCAGGTGTGAGATAACGTCGAAAGGCATCACCCAGATGGAATGTCGGTGCCGTTGGCCTTGGCGGGAAACCACCTCCGCATGCGCAGTAAGACAGGCAGCAGAAACTCCAGAACCTTCCTCCAGCACAATTAGTAATCCCCTCCCAAATACCATGCCTCCCCTCCCCGTTTCAGTGGCAGCCGAAGCAGCAGCAAAGCAGAGGCTGACAGTAACATAGCTAAATTGCACTACAGAAGTTTGATAATCATTAGTAACTTTGGCACTAGGATTCTGTTTTTTCTCAAAGCAATAAGAAATGAAAATAGACCAGCAAAGGAGGGAGGGAGGGAGGGAGTGCGTTGTTTCCCGAGAAAGCATAAATCACAATCTTAGTCCTCAAAATCCTTTTATATTTAGACAGCTGTGAAGATTGCGACAGACGTCTGCTTGAGTTGCCACAGTCCTTCAGGGCAACGGTGATAAGCACCCACCTTTATCTCCCCTGAAACGCTGCCAGAGTCCTGTTCTGACCCTCCCTTCTTTGTTCGTTCACAGACGACAGTCAGACAGACTTAAAAGGAAATAACTTTATCAGTCCTGGCTCGCGCTGGCTGCGAGCCCAAAATAAACATAGATAAAGTCTCTGGCAACAAGGGGTTATGCAACAGAATGCAGAAACAAAACTCTTACAAGCACCAGGTTTTCAAGAAGCAAAATCACTTATCCAAGTGTCTCACAAACTCAAACAGGAACGGAAGTGAATTCTCCATAAACGAACGAAGAAGGTTGACTTCTGCCACCAGGGCGTGGCACCATCAGTCCTTTTATCCATAGGAGAAGACTCTAGCGAGCAACAGCTGTGTGTAATCACCTCCTATGAGTCCTCAATTGTGCCTTACGTCGGTCAGCTCTTCTCCTACGTGCATCCCGAAATGACTCACAGGAGGGTTCTTTTTTTATTATTATTTTTTATTTTATCAATTTCATATATACATTCCCAATTATATGATCTCATAACTGTTATTAATAATATGTATTTATAACAATTTTTCCCTACAGTTGACAATATACTTGAAGATTGCTTTCTTAACATCCCATAGATCCATCTTATCTTACAACGGTACTACTTCTTCTTCCCTCCCTCCCTCTTTCCTTCCCTCGTTTCTTCTCTCCTACTCCCCTTCCTTCTCTCCCTCCTTCCCCTTCTCTCCTTCCCTCCTTCCTTCCCTCCTTCCTTCCTTCCCTTTCTTTTCTCCTTCTCTCCTTCCTTTCCCCCTTCCTTTCCTCCTTCCTTTCCCCCTTCCTTCTCTCCTATATTCCCTCCTTCCTTCCCTCCTTCCTTCTCTCCTTCCTTCCCTACTTTCTTCTCTCCTTCTCTCCTTCCTTCCCTCCTTCCTTCCCTATACAGGAGGGTTCTTACTCAGCCTCTCTTGTCTCCTCCCCGCTGATCCAAGGCTCAGTCAGTACCTGGGGACCAACTAGTCTCTCTGAGCCCTTCTCGGAGTCAGACCCCTGTCCAGAGCCCTCCTCCTCTTCCAAGCATGACTCATAAGGCCCCTCGCTGTCAGAGTCTGATAACAGCTCCCAAGGGTCTAGCCAAGTCACAACAGAGACCTATTCACCAATTGTTTTTGCAAGGCCAAACGGCGCACAGAATCAAACGGAGCTTCTCAGAGCTTGAACCGACTATATGAACGAATTGCTTCCTGCAAAGGCTCAGGCCCATTAGCACTTCTTTTGTGTCTTATGCCAATCATCTCCAAGCCTTACTCCCCAATCGCCCCTTTTTTCTTAACTGTTCATGCATTTTGGTAGCTCTGTGCATCTGCATACTGGGAACAGGCTCCCTTGTTCTTCTGCCTCGCTGATGTCAGGCTCCGGAGGCTCCGGAAGCAGCACGTAACTCCCAGATGGCCCTGGCCCCCTCTCTGCCTCTGACACAGAGCCCTCCTCCCAGCCTTCCCGAAACTCCAGGGCTGGCCCAGGTTCCTCCCCAGAATCCCCATTGTCCGACTCTGCTGCCAGCTCCGCAGGCCGCCAGCAGACCACGATGCGAGTGAGTGAGTGACAGGGAGCAAGTGAAGGTCAGAAAAACACTCACAAAACGTCAGTGCGGTTGTAACTTTGAATAGTCCCTAAATGAACAGTTGTAAGTCAAGGGCAACCTATACTCTATGTCAGAGTTCCAAACAGCATCCAAAAATAAATCAGAATCCAGGCAAAGTATTGCTGAAAGTTCCGACTTATGGAGAGAGCCACGTTGGCACATCTGGGAAAACCCGAATCTGAAAGCTTCCCGGTTTCCCCCACCCAGTTGAAAATTCAAGTTCTTGCCCCCCACACCCACAAGTCCATCCCATGGTCCAATCTCCCACTGCCATGCTGGCATCTCCACCCATCCAGTTCCGGTTAGGTGCAGAGGTGCAGATACAAAGGATAATGACCTTGGCTTTCCAGAAAGAATGTTGTTATGGCTACATAGCATCTAACTCCATACAAACCCTTAATAGAACATGAGAAAATGCATGGTAGAATAATGGAAAGTGTGGCATGCCAAAGACTCAAAAGAAAAGAGGGCTGCAGGCCTGACACCATCCTTGCTAGCCACAGCAGACTGGTTACACAAGACATGTTTACATCAGAAGCCTTCACACTTGGCAAATGTAAAGCCTTGTGGACTTCAACTCCCAGAATTCCCCAGCCAGCCTTTTAAGACCACAGATTTTAAAACCTTATGACTTGAAGACCGCACACTTTGAAATTTGCTGACCGGGGAATTCTGGGAGCTGAAATCCACCCATCTTAAAAGCTTCCAGGCTGGAGAATTCTAGGAGTTGAAGTCCAAACTTCTGAAAGCTTGCTGTGACTGGGGAATTCTGGGTGCTGAAGTCCAGCTTCCTAAAGCTTCTAGTGTGGAGAATTCTGGGAGTTGAAGTCCACACATTTACAAGCTGCAGAGGTTGAGAAACACTGCTGGAGAGCAAAAGAAGGAGCAGGTTAAACCAGTGTTTCTCAACCTTGGCAACTTGAAGATGTCCAGACTTCAACTCCCAGAATACCCCAGCCAGCGAATGCTGGCTGGGGAATTCTGGGAGTTGAAGTCCGGACATCTTCAAGTTGCCAAGGTTGAGAAACACTGGGTTAAACGACTCATTGGCTTTGAGTCTATTATATTGCCTCTATGGTCGTTCTCAATTCCCAGAAAGAAGCCTTTTCTCAATTCTAGTTCCATTTTTTAAAAATCATCCGGATGGTTGTCATCGTCTAAGGGAAGCAGGCCCCCTAGCAGAATTAAATCTTCAGCAGGGTCTCCCTATAGAAAGTCATGGGAGGCAGAACCATCAATCAATCCAACAGAATAGAGCTTGAAGGGGCCTTAGAGGTCTTCTAGTCCAATCCCTGCTCAAGCAGGAGAACCTATACTATTTCAGTTAGGTGGCTGTCCAAATCTCTTCCTGAAAAACCTCCAGTGATTTCTGGTGGCAAGCTGTTCCACTGGTTAATTGTCCTCACTGTTAGGAAATTTCTCCTTAATTCCAGGCTGCTCCTCTCCTTGATGAGTTTCCATCCCTTGTTCTTGTCCTGCCTTCTGGTGCTTCTCAAAATAATTTGGCATCCTCTCCTTTGTGGCAGCCCCTCAAATACTGGAAGGCTGCTATCATGTCCTCCCCTAGTCCTTCTTTTGCCAAGAGCGGCCAAACCAAAATCCTGCAGCCGTTCTTCATATGTTTTGGTCGCCATCTTGGTTGCTCTTCTCTGCATTTTTCCCAAAGTCTCAACATCTTGTAAAAGCTTCAGGCAAAAGCTGAAATCTGTAGTTGACACAGATATCTTCCTCGGCCATCCCAAAGATGGATGCTCCCTCTGCTGGAACAAGGCCCTTGGGTTGAAGTTTCCATCTTCCCCTTAGCCTCATCTTCCGCCCAAGAACCTGTTGAGCTCCTGCACATGGCTGAAAGTTCTAGATCCCACAACTTTCTACATCCACGGCAGAAGGAAGTAGAACAGGAGCCTCCAAACTTGGCAGGCTTTAAGACTTGTGGACTTCAACTCCTAGAATTCCCCGGCTGGCAAGCTTAAAGATGTGTGGACTTCAATTCCCAGAATTCCCTAGTTAAGAAGCTTTTGGAAGTATGGACCTCATGCTGGCTGAGAGTCTGTAGAGATTCTCCGTCCTATAAGTCACAGTTGTCCCAAAGGTGCTTTTTTCAGGAGGCAACTGGACTTTCTAGGTTTTTTTTTGTTTGAAGGTGTTTCTCTTCTCATCCAAGAAGCTTCTTCAGCTCTGACTGGATGGTGGGGAAGGGAAGGATTTTATATTCCTTGCAGACAGCTGGTCATTTGCATCCTTTTAGAGGGTCGTTGAGGCCACTTGGGGGTTTATCTGTGTCCTCAGGGTCACCTGAGTGCTGCAAATGGTTCCTGTAGGAAGGATTTATATTCCTTGCAGGGAGCTGGTCATTTGCAACCTTTGAGAGGGTCATTGAGGCCACTTGGAGGTTTATCTCTGTCCTCAGGGTCACCTGAGTGGTGCAAATGGTTCCTGTAGTCTGCAATTTTTTCTTCTAGAAACCCATTCCTATTTCCCAGACCATTCCAAGGGTCTTCATCTCAAATTGCATAGCTAAACGTTTGTAGAGATTCTCCCATCCCAGAAGCTTCTTTAGCTCTGACTGAATGATGAGGAAGGGAAAGATTTATATTCCTTCCAGACAGTTGGTCATTTGCATCCTTTTAGAGAGTCATTGAGGCCACTTGGAGGTTTATCTCTGTCCTCAGGGTCACCTGAGTGGTGCAAATGGTTCCTGTAGTCTGCCATTTTTTCCTCTGGAAATCCATTCTTACTCCCCCACCATTCCAAGGGTCTCCATCCCAAATTGTATAGCTAATAGTCTGTAGATTCTCAGTCCTCCAGGTCACGGTTGTCCCAAAGGGGCTTTTTCAGGAGGCAACTGGACTTTCTTGTTTTTTTTATTTTGAAGACGCTTCACTTCCCAAGCGAAGAAGCTGAGGAAGCTTCTTGGATGAGAAGCAAAACATCTTCAAAGAAAGAACAAGGAAGTCCAGTTGCCTCCTGAAAAAGCACCTTTGGGACCTGCTGGTTGAGGACTTCTGGGAGTGGAGGCCCAAGCTACTGAGGTTGCAAAACACTGCGCTCAAAGCCTTTGACCTGGAGCCCCAGGTGGGTTTTCCTGAGCCACCTGCCCATTTCTGCCTGCCAACTGTGACATCACGCATGATGCCAAGGCTGACTGTTGGGAAGGGCTGTGGCCCTCAAGGGAAAAAAACTCTTAATTTTGCCCCCCCTGGCATGAAAAGCACACTCTCCCTTCCTCGGTATCTTTAAGGGGGAGAAATCGCACCAGACTCCGTACAGCTGAAGTCCCAAACTCTTTTGCTCAAGAAGCGTCCTTCACTCCCTCTCCTTGCATTGACGGTTTCCGAAGAGCTGCCCAGATCCAGCCAAGATGTTTCTTTTTGCCACCAAAACCAAAACCCCCATCAGCACCTACACCGACTCCTACCGGCCTCCGAACACCATGAAGAAGGCTTTTGAGGAAGCGCCGATGACCCTCTGGAGCGAGAATAAGTTTGTCACCCAGGTACGTCTAGCATCAGACCGGGAGGCCAGGAAATTGTGGTCCACCAGGGGTGAAATCCAGCAGGTTCTGGAGAACCGGTAGCAGAAATTTTGATTAGTCCGGAGAACCAGTAGCAGAAATTTTGAGTAGTCCAGAGAACCTACCTATTAAGGTAGCTCTGCCTCATTGCTGCTCAATATGGTGTAGGCTCAGGATTATGGGATTGAAGTCCGGCACATATGGACTGTGTGGTCTGGGAAATGTTAGTCAAGATTAGTTGGCAGATCCGCTCCAGTTCCTCTGAAACAGCCATCCAAGCCCAAGATCAGAAGGAAAGCATCTCTCGGGACAAAAATGGGCTGGAAAATCCATTGGGTGTACATCAGAGCTGGAGTGGGGCTTGGAGGTCTTCTAGTCCACCCTCCTGCTCAAGCAGGAGACCGTTTCAGACAAATGAGTGTCCAATCTCTTCTTTAAAACCTCCAGTGGTGGGAGCACCTGGGAGTTTTTCCAACTCAGAGTGTCAAGAGGGGAAAAAAAGTCAAGAGCCACAGCCATACAATTAAAACCATGCACCTCCGCATGTATTGTGCGTGCAGGATATATATATAATATATCTAAATATATATATGTGTGTGTGTGTGTGTGTGTTGTATTTGTGCTGATAAATAAATAAAGGGAGACTAGTATAGATCTATTTCAAGCTATTTAGCTCTCATCAGCTAGCCATACCCTTACTGGGATTTGAACCTGGGCTATATGGCATACTAGGCACACTAGGCAAAGATCTTTATATATATATATATATATATATATATATATATATATATATATATATATATATATATATATATATATATATATATATATATATATATATATATATATATATATATATATATAAAGCAAGGCTTTGGTGGTGCGGAAGCAGTTGTCATCGGACTTTTGAGGCCTCCCTCCACCCTCCTGCAGACACAGACACAGACACACACAGACACACACAGACACACAGACACACACACGGAATCCCAGTACATCAAGAATTACTGTAAATAAGTCTGTGCATTAGCTTCAAAGCAATGGGCTCGTCCTTGTGAAACACCGCCCTCTATTGGCCAGGATGGGCATCTCAGCCTTTCCCAACATGGCCAACTGAGATGAACTGGGTTTGTCGTTGCTCCAGTTCCCCACCTGAAGGCTGGTCTGTGTAAGCAAGGTTTAATTTTGGAGACAGAGGTGGCCCAGGTCTATCTTGGGTCATTCGAAAGAAACCTGAAATTATAAGGATACAGAAAAATTATTTCCGGACAATCTGCTATTTGTGGGTTTGGCACAACCCGGCGTGACTCACGCAGGTGAGAGGGAAGAAACGAAACAGGGTTTGCCAGTGTGGAGCCAACAATGTTGGCCAAGCTGAGTTCAAACCCTCCCTGGAGTGCAGTTACGTCTGTGGCCTCTGCCTCCAAGCAGCTGAGTCCTTATTTCAGATGGAAGAGGTTAACTTTGGGTCATGAAACGCCTGGAAATGAACCATCAAACTCAAGGGAGGAGTAAGGACCTCACAGCCCTCCTCTTCCTCCCCCTGCTCCTCCTACCCTTCCTTGTAGCACTGGTGGAGTTATGTAGCTGGGTCATGGAACGTCTGCAAGAAAAGAACCAAGCTCAGAAGGCATCAAGGACTCCAGAATCTTTTCCTCCTCCTCCTCCTCCTCCTCTGGAAACCAAACTTCCCTGTAGCACTGATGAAGTTACATATTTGGATAATGAAATGTCTGTAAGGAAACAGTTAAACTCAGGGAACACCAAGGGTCCCACATTCCTCCTCCCCCTCCTCTCCTCTTCCCCTCTCCCTGCTCCCCCTCCTCCTTTCTGCAAACCACACTTCTTTGTAGCACTGATGCTGTTACCTAGTTGGGTCATGAGACGTCTACAAGAAAACAACCAAGCTCAGAGAGTACCAAGGACCCCACAATCTTTTCCTCCTCCTCCTCCTCCTCCTCCTCCTCCTCCTCCTCCTCCTCCTCCTCCTCCTCCTCCTCCTCCTCCTCCTCCTCTCCACAAACATCACTCCCTTCTAGCCCTGATGATGTTACCTAGTTTGGGTTATGAAACGTCTGCAAGAAAACCACCAAGCTCAGAGAGCACCAAGGACCCCACAGTCCTTCCTCCTCCTCCTCCTCCTCCTCCTCCTCTCCACAACTCCCCCTCTCTTCTAACACTGATGCTGTTACCTATTTGGGTGATGAAACGTCTGCAAGAAAACCACCCAGGGAGTCCTGCAGTCTTGAGGGACGAGACTTGGGGCATCCAACTATGGACTTGCCATGGGATGGAGTGTCTAGAGGTGGGGTGGGAAGGTCCAGGTCCCTCCGCCATATTTTAACATGCTGACCTTTTCTCTCTGAAGTAGTCAAAATCAATAAATGCAGCTAGTCCTTAATTTTTGTTTGGATTTACAGCAACCTCAGAAAGCTATTGTGAAATGTTATGCTGCCCTCGTTGTCCCATGACCAAATTTTGTCGAATTCACTTATTGGCCCAAAAACACCCATTCAAAAGAATGGCTTCGTACTTATGACCCCACAATTCAGACTTACAACGGTGGGATTTCTTATCACGACCACCATAAAAATGGTTGTAAAACTCAGTCTGGCCACCTGGGTGTCTTTGACTTCTGACTGTCACGACTTACAACCAAAATTTCAGTCCTCATTGCTGTTTTTACTGTTTTTTTTCCCTGTCTACATGGTTTATAATTCTATTTTTATGACATGGTAAGCTGCCCTGAGTTGTGGGATAGAGAGATGAGCTGCGTATACATGGAGTAGATGAATAGATAAATAAAATTGCAGCAGATGTAAAATAGCAACTTAGTTTTCAAACATTTAAAAAAAGTCCCTTGGAGTTGAGCAGTTTCTAAATGCAAATGAATGAATGAATTAATTAATTAATTAATCTCATCCATACAGAATTATACCAGGTAATTTCCAATCCAGGGATAATGAGCCCATCCAAAGCCAAAAGCCAGCGTACATTTTCCATTTTTAGAAAAATAAAATTTTATTGGAAGTTATAAAGGCAACACAAAAACTCACACCAGCTAGGACAAAATAGGGAGAACAAAGAAAGAGAGAGAAGGAACAAGAAAACACACCACAAAACGGCAGTAAGAAATAAAAAGACATTTTAAAAAGTTTCCCCGTTTTTCTCTGCAGCTCTGATTTTTAAATTACCTCTTTGCTCTGTGATTACCCCAAAAAATCTCAAAGCTTTTTCTATTATCCATTTTCTTTCCTGATCATTAAAACCACAAATGATTTTTTCCTCCTGCTATTCCATGCCAAAATAGTCTCTGTAAGGTTTTTCCAGTCAGCCATAAATGTAGAAAAAGCAGCATATTTTTTTCCCCTTCAAGATGTAGACGGAATATCTTTTCACTGTCCTCCGAGTAGTTCAATACATTCTAATTTGTCATAAAGCAATAAGATGTAAGTGGCCAATTCATCCTTACAGGTCTTCCTCGGTTTACAAGCTTTCTTTTAGTGACTGTTCAAAGTTATAACGGCACTGGGGGGAAATGACAATATTTCACACTTAGCGACCGTTGTGGCAGCATCCCCACAGTCCCTTGATCCAAATTCAGACACTTGGCAACTGTTTCATATTTATGACCATTGCAGTCTCTAAGGGTCACGTGTGGAGGAGGACGGTGGGATCAGTGGTGGGTTTACAATTTTTTTACTACTGGTTTGCTCGTGGGCAGAAGGATCCGGGAGGAGCCTTCTGCTTCTGCCACGAAAGGTTCGCCCGAACCGGGCCGAACTGAGAGCAACCACTTCTGTGTGGGATCCTTGATGCTCTCTGAGCTTGGTTGTTTTTGTGCAGATGCTTCAAAACCTAACGGGACAACATAATTAGTGCTAGGAGGGTGTGGTGTTGGAGGGGGAGGAGGAGAATGACTGTGGGGTCCTTAATGCTCCCTGAGCTTGGTTGTTTTCTTGCAGACATTTCATGGCCCATCTAGGTAACATCATCAGTGCTAGAAGGAAGTGGGACTTGGGGAGGAAGAGGAGGAGAAGGAGGAGGAGGAGGAGGAGGAGGAGGAGGAGGAGGAGGAGGAGGAGGAGGAGGAGGAGAATGACTGTTGGGTCCTTGGTGCTCTCTGAGCTTGGTGGTTTTCTTGCACACATTTTATTACCTAACTAGGCAACATCATCAGTGTTAGAAGGAAGTGGGACTTGGGGAGGAAGAGGAGGAGAAGGAGGAGGAGGAGGAGGAGGAGGAAGAGGAGGAGGAGAAGGAGGAGGAGGAAGAGGAGGAGAAGGAGAATGACTGTGGGGTCCTTAATGCTCTCTGAGCTTGGTGGTTTTCTTGCAGACATTTTATTACCTAACTAGGCAACATCATCAGTGTTAGAAGGGAATAGTGCTTGCAGAGAGGAGGAGGAGGAGGAGGAGGAGGAGGTGGTGGTGGTAGATGAGGAAGAGGAAGAGAAGGAGGGGGAGGAGGAGGAGGAGGAGGAGGAGGAGAATGACTGTGGGGTCCTTGGTGCTCTCTGAGCTTGGTGGTTTTCTTGCAGACATTTTATTACCTAACTAGGCAACATCATCAGTGTTAGAAGGGAATAGTGCTTGCAGAGAGGAGGAGGAGGAGGAGGAGGAGGAGGAGGAGGTGGTGGTAGATGAGGAAGAGGAAGAGAAGGAGGGGGAGGAGGAGGAGGAGGAGGAGAATGACTGTGGGGTCCTTGATGCTCTCTGAGCTTGGTTGTTTCCTTGCAGACATTTCATGGCCCATCTAGGTAACATCATCAGTGCTAGAAGGAAGTGGAACTTGGGGAGGAAGAGGAGGAGAAGGAGGAGGACGAGGAGGAAGAGGAGGAGGAGGAGGAGGAGGAGGAGGAGGAGGAGGAGGAGGAGGAGGAGGAGAATGAGAATGACTGTGGGGTCCTTAATGCTCTCTGAGCTTGGTGGTTTTCTTGCAGACATTTTATTACCTAACTAGGCAACATCATCAGTGTTAGAAGGGAATAGTGCTTGCAGAGGAGGAGGAGGAGGAGGAGGAGGAGGAGGTGGTGGTGGTGGTGGTGGTGGTGGTGGAGGAGGAGGAGGAAGAGGAAGAGGAAGAGGAAGAGGAGGAGGAGGAAGAGGAGGAAGAGGAGGAGGGGGAGGAAGAGAAGGACTGTGGGATCCTTAATGCTCTCTGAGCTTGGCTGTTTTCTTGCAGACATTTCATGCCCCATCTAGGTGACATCATCAGTGCTAGAAGGAAGTGGGACCTGGGGAGGAGGGGGAGGAGGACAACTGTGGGGTCCTTGATGATCACTTAGCTGTTTTCTGGCAGACATTTCAATACCCAACTAGGAAAAAAACCATCAGTGCCACTGTGTGAGCAGTACTACCGATACCACTGTAGCACTGAGGACGTTCCCTAGTTGGGCCCTGAAACGTCTCTCAGAGCATCCCCCAGTTTGACCCTGAGCTAGAAACATTCTCTTCTCTTGGACATTCCTCACAGCAACCAGTTACGGAACACCGAGGTCCTCTTTTGCAGAGGGGAGCAAGCCCCTAGTGGGCGGGGCCTTGGATGGGGGTACCCCGATCCAGAAGGCAGGTTCCCCAAAGAGAAAGCCCCTGCCCTTCCCTCCCTCCCCCCCTGCTCCCCTCTTCTCTGCTCCCCTGTATTATGGCTGCTCTCCATGACTGTGACATCACAGCTGAGCTAGAACCGGTGTAAGGGTGAGTGAGCTTGGAGGGCCATTAGCAGCCAGTAGTTATTAGTTAGTAAGAGTACAAAGAGTCCTCCTTTTTTATTTTCTTATCAGCCGAAGGCGGGGTGAAGCCCCAAACCCCTTTTGATAGGCTATCTAGAGAGTTGTAGAGAATCAGGTTGATGCCCAAGGGAGCATCTTTGAAAGAGGCTCGTCTGGAATCATGTTCATCTTTGCGCATAAAACTGAAACGCCTCTCAGCACCTACACAGATTCCTTCCGGGTTCCGGTGGTTAGGAAACACGTCTACCAGGAGCCGTCTGTCCAGCAATGGACTCCCAACGAACATATCACCAAGGTAATAATCCGTTGCGGAGTATCCCTTGAGGAATCTCTAAGAAGGGCTGGGTGGAGATAAGGATGACTTCCAAATGTAAGATTAAAACCGAAGCAGGAGGACTGAAGGGCTGGTTTCCTTTTCTATTTTTCCAATATATATATTTTATATTTTTTATTCTCTTACATGCCATTGTAAGGATACATTCACCTAATTGTAATTCGTCTTTACCTTTGTCATTCTTATACATTTGTTATTCCACTTAATAGGTTATAATATACAATTTGGGTTGCTTTATTTACCATCCCTTCCTGTTGTAACACCACCAGCTTTTCCCTTTCTTTTCTCCCTTCCTCCCTTCTCTACTTCCTTCCTCCTCTTCTTCCTTCTTCCCTTACCTCTCCCCTACTCCTCTCTTCCTCTTCCCCTTCGTACCCTCTTCTCCTTCTCCTTCTCTCCCTTCCATCCTCCTCTCCTTACCTCTTTCTTCTTTCCCTCCTCTTCTTCCCCTTCCTTCTTCCCTTACCTCTCCCTTACTCCTCTCTTCCTCTTCCCCTTCCTACCCTCTTCTCCTTCTCTTTCTCTCCCTTCCATCCTCCTCTCCTTACTTCTTTCTTCCTTCCCTCCTCTTCTTCCCCTTCCTTCTTCCCTTACCTCTCCCTACTCCTCTCTTCCTCTTCCCCTTCCTATCCTCTTTCTCCTTCTCTTTCTCTCCCTTCCATCCTCCTCTCCTTACCTCTTTCTTCTTTCCCCGTCTTCCAGACAAACGGTTGTCCAATCTCTTCTTGAAATCCTCCAGTGATGGAGCACCCACAACTTCTGGAGGCAAGTCGTTCCATGGATTACTTGTTAACAGAATAACAAAGTTGGAAGGGACCTTGGAGGTCTTCTAATCCATCCCCCTGCTCAAGCAGGAGCCCCTTTGCCATTCCAGACAAATGGCTCTCCAATCTCTTCTTAAAAACCTCCAGTGTTGGAGCGCCTACAACTTCTGGAGGCAGGTTGTTCCATTGGCTAATTGTTCAAACTGTTAGGAAATTTCTCCTCAATTTCAGGTTGCTTCTCTCCTTGATTAGTTTCCATCAATTGCTTCTTGTCCTGCCTTCAGGTGCCTTCAGGTTCTTTGGAGAATAGCTTGACCCCCTCTTCTTTGTGGCAGCCCCTTAGATACTGGTTTTAGGGCACAACTATGAGATCTTTTCCTTGAGTTGATTGCAAAATATAAGGATTCCAGAGTCTGGCAGTACCTGTGATCCTAAATGTGTGGGATTTGTAAACACCTGAGACCAGGTGTGTTGCCTTCTAAGGCTATGGAAGGACTTAGCTGGTGTTTGGGCCAAAGGTTTGTGTGTTGTCTTTGAGAGGAGATCATAAATACACCCATCTGTGGTACCTTGAAAATATTGTAGTAGTCACCAAATGTCAGCATGGATCCCTCTCTCTCTCTCATTCTCTCTTTCTCATTCTTTCTCTCTCATTCTCTCTCTCTCCCCCCATTCTCTCTCTCTCACGCTCGCTCGCTCACTCTCATTCTCTCTCTTTCTCTCTCACATTCATTCTCACTCTCTGTCTCTCTGTCTCATTCTCTCTCTTTCTCTCTCACGCTCATTCTCAAGCACACACACACACACTGACTCTCTCATGGTCTCTCATTCTCTCTCTCTCTCTCTCTCTCACACACACACACACACTCATTCTCTCTTTCTCTCATGCTCCCTCTCCCTCTCTGACTCACTCTCTCTCTCACACACACACACACACACACACTCTCTCTCACACACACACACTCATTCTCTCTCTCTCTCACACACACACACTCATTCTCTCTCTCTCTCTCACACACACACACACACTCTCTCTCTCACACACACACACTCTCACTCTCTCTCTCTCTCACACACACACACTCATTCTCTCTCTCTCTCACACACACACACACTCTCTCTCTCTCACACACACACACTCTCACTCTCTCTCTCACACACACACACTCATTCTCTCTCTCTCTCACACACACACACACTCATTCTCTCTCTCTCTCACACACACACACTCATTCTCTCTCTCTCTCTCACACACACACACACACTCTCTCTCTCTCACACACTCTCACTCTCTCTCTCTCTCACACACACACACTCATTCTCTCTCTCTCTCTCACACACACACACTCATTCTCTCTCTCTCACACACACACACACACACTCTCTCTCTCTCACACACACACACTCTCACTCTCTCTCTCTCTCACACACACACACTCATTCTCTCTCTCCCACATTCTCTCTCTCTCACGCTCGCTCACTCATTCTCTCTCTCGCACTCAAACTCATTCTCACTCTCTGTTTTATTCTCTCTCTTTCTCTCACCCTCATTCTCACTCTCTCTGTCTCATTCTCTCTCTTTCTCTCTCACGCTCATTCTCAAACACTCACACACTATCTGACTCTCTCTGACTCTCTCATGATCTCTCTCATTCTCTCTCTTTCTCTCTCTCTCACACTCTTTGACTCTAACTGTCTCTCTCTCTCAAACACACACACTCACTCATTCTCTCTTTCTCTCATGCTCCCTCTCCCTCTCTGACTCTCTCTCTCACACTTACTCTCTCTCTCTCTCTCTCACACACACACACACATACACACACTCTCTCTCTCTCTCTCATTCTCTCTCTCCAACATTCTCTCTCTCTCACGCTTGCTCACTCTCTCATTCTCTCTCTCGCTCTCAAACTCATTCTCACTCTCTGTCTCATTCTCTCTCTTTCTCTCTCACACTCATTCTCAAACACACACACACTCTGACTCTCTCTGTCTCTCTCATGGTCTCTCTCATTCTCTCTCTCTCACACACACACTCTTTGACTCTAACTCTCTCTCTCTCTCTCTCTCATGCTCACTCTGACTCTCTCTCTGACTCTCACACTCTCTCACTCTAATTTTTAATTTAACCTACATTTTTTTCAGTTAGGAAAAATAGCCCCCAAAATTTGCCAAACCAGACATGCCTCATTTAACAACTGCCTTGCTTAGACGACCAATTGTGGTTCTAAGTCGCAGGCCAAGGGCCACCTCTGCCTCTTGATGACTCGTGTGAATGACACACGTCAAGATCTCACCCTCTAAACGGGCTCAGAGATGACCTTATTGGAACCAAGCAGAGACGGTTACCACAACACCCAGCCAAACATACTTTAAGCCAAGGAAACGAGGCTTAGCTCCACCCTGACTCCCTGTGGTATAAGAGGAACCGATGGGAAATCACAGCCAGATCTTTCAAGAGTCTGTTACTAAAAGCTACCTCGATAGTTCCTCTCTGACGTTTAGAATTCGTTCTCCTGGTCTTTGCTACCTGGAAGAGCTTCACAATCCTTCACAACTGTGAGTCTCCCAGCAGCCTTTCCCTCGCAGCGGAGAGCTTTGCTTTCTGGATCCCTCTGGAGTTGAAAGTCCTTCCTTAGGGTGTCCTGGAGAGGTTGTGAAGACAGAAATTTAGGGTCCTTGGTGCTCCTGAGGTTGGTTGTTTCCTTGCAGACTTTTCACGACCCAACTAAGCGACATAATCAGTGCTAGAAGGGAGGGGGGTTTGCAGGAAGGAGTAAATTGTGAAGTCCTTGGTGCTCTCTTCTGATTTTTCATCATGCTTTCTGACTTAGAAACTATCATTTCTCAACAATCTAAAACTGAAGAATTCGAGGAAGCCTGGTGCTCAGACGAATCAGCCATCAACGGGCACAGAGAGATAAATTTCATTTCATTTATTAGGTTTGTATGCCGCCCTATTCCCGAGAGGCTCAGGGCGGCTTACAATAAAAAGGGAGGGGATATAAACATAAAATAAAAACAAACAATTTAAACAAACAATTTAAAATACAACAACAGCCGTAACCTCGAAGGGGGCTGGATAGTTCAATAGCCCCAGGCCTGCCGGAACAGCCAGGTCTTAACCGCTTTGCGGAAGGCCAGAAGAGTAGTAAGGGTCCGGATCTCCACGGGGAGATCGTTCCAGAGGGCCAGAGCAGCTGCAGAGAAGGCCCTCCCCGGAGGAGTCGCCAGCCGACATTGGCCAGCAGATGGAATCCGGAGGAGGCCTAGTCTGTGGGATCTGATAGGTCTTTGGGAGGTGAATGGCAGGAGGTGGTCTCTCAAGTAACCAGGTCCGATGCCATGAAGGGCTTTATAAGTGACGACTAGCGCCTTGAAGCGTGTCCGGAGACCAATGGGCAGCCAGTGCAGCTCGCGGAGGATAGGTGTTACGTGGGTGTACCGAGGTGCGCCCACAATCGCTCGCGCTGCTGAAGTCTTCGAACGCTCTTCAAGGGCAGCCCCATGTAGAGCGCGTTACAGTAGCCATAAAGTCATAAAGATGAGTCCAGTCATCTTAAACACGATTAACTAGACCAGTGTTTCTCAACCTTGGCAACTTGAAGATGTCTTCAAGTTGCCAAGGTTGAGAAACACTGAACTAGACCTCCAAACATTGGGAGGGGAACTCTAGCCAGAGGTATTCTGGGAGTTGAAGTCCACCCATGTTAAACTGGCCACAGTTTGAGAAACGCTGGTCTAGGCCTCCAAACATGGAGAGAATGTGACCCATCCGGCAGGATTCTGGGAGTTGAAATCCACAGATGCTGGCTGGGGAATTCTGGGAGTCGAAGTCCAGGTCTATGTTAAATTTACCAAACTGGACATACAGGTGGGGGGAAAAAGTGACATATTTGGGTATCCGATTGGCATCAAGGTATGTAACATTAAAGGAGGACAACTATTATAAGGTGAGAAAAATAAATATAAATAGATCTGGAAAGATGGGAAAACCTACAATTATCTTTAATGGGAAGAATAGCCGTAGCAAAGATGAATATGTTACCCAGATTATACTTATTCTAAACAATACCAATAAAATTAAGAGAAAAAATACTTTGAAAGTATAAATAAAATAGTTGGGAAATACATATGACAAGGGGAAAAAGCAAGAATTAATATAAAAATGTTGCAAGATACAAGAGCCGAGGTGGTGCAGTGGTTAAATGCAGCACTGCAGGCTACTTCAGCTGCAGTTCTGCAGTTCGGCTGTTCAAATCTCACCGGCTCAAGGTTGACTCAGCCTTCCATCCTTCCGAGGTGGGTAAAATGAGGACCTGGATTGTTGTTGGGGGCAATATGCTAACTCTGTAAACCGCTTAGAGAGGGCTGAAAGCCCTATGAAGCGGTATATAAGTCTAACTGCTATTGCTATTGCTAGCTCGAGGTGGATTTGGATTACCAAACTGGGAATTTTATTATCGAGCAGCGGGACCAACATGGATGAAAGAATGGATCTTATTGAGAAATAGAAGATTATTAACATTAGAGGAACCGTGATTTGCAACTAGGCTGGCGTGCTTTTTTGTGGTATGGTAAAAGTAAGGCATATGGTTATTTTCAAAGATGTTATGTTAGAAATGGATTATTATTATTTATTTATTTATTTGAAAATTTTATTAATTTCATATATACATTCACAATTATATGATCTCATAACTGTTATTAATAATATGTATTTATAACAATTTTTCCCCTACAGTTGACAATATACTTGAAATTGCTTTCTTACCATCCCATAGATCCATCTTATCTTACAACATTCCTACTTCTTCTTCCTTCCTTCCCTCCTTCCTTCCCTCCTTTCTTCTCTCCTACTCTCCTTCCTTCCCTCCTTCCTTCCCTCCCTCCTTCCCCCTTCTCTTCTTCCCTCCCCCTTTCTTCTCTCCTTCTCTCCTTCCCACCTCCTTCCCTGCTTCCTTCCCTCCTTCCTTCCCTCCTTTCTTCTCTCCTCCTCTCCTTCCTTTCCCCCTTCCTTTCCTCCTTCCTTCCTCCCTTCCTTCTCTCCTACATTCCCTCCTTCCTTCCCTCCTTTCTTCTCTCCTTCTCTCCTTCCTTCCCTCCTTCCTTCCCTCCTTCCTTCCCTCCTTGCTTCCCTCCCTCCTTCCCTCCCTCCTTCCTTCCCCCTTTCTTCTCTTTCTTCTCTCCTTCCTTCCTTCCTCCTCTCCTCTCCTTTCCCTTCTCTTTCTTATTAACATGAGAAAGAGTAAAAGGGAAACATTATTTAGAAATACCAATGTGGTTTTCAAAAATGGAAGCATTGACACATCCGAATACTAGTAGTATGAAAGATATTATTAGATATAAAGATATCTTAACAGAAAGGAGGGGGAAACTAAAAAAAAAACCAAGAATTAGAAGAATAAGGGATTGATATAGGATGGTTTTCACAATTGCAGATACAATCAAGATATGAAAAAGATAAAAGGGAGGATGGTTTTAACTTGGGAAGTTCAGAGTTGGATAAGATACTTATGGGAACGGAAGAAAGAATAATCAAGAAATTACCGTATTTTTCGGAGTATAAGACGCACCTTTTTTCCTCAAAAAGAGGCTGAAAATCTGGGTGCGTCTTATACACCGAATACAACATTTTTTGCCTCCTGAAGCCTTGCCCCTTCACCAAAATGGCCTTGCATACCCTTATGGAGGCTTTCAGAGAGCTCCTGGGGGCTGGGGAGGGCAGAAATGAGCGAAAAACGGTCCGTTTTTCTGCCCCCCCCCCAGCCCCAGCAGCACCCTATAAGCCTCCATAAGGCTATGCATGTGATTTTTTTGACAAAAAACGGGCCCATTTTCCATGAAAACGGGCCGTTTTGGGGAGGTTTGCAGAGTGCAAAAACTTTTTTTTCCTTTTGGGAAGCTCTTTAACTGATTGATGAGAATGAGATTGATCAAGTGCTGTGCCAGCAGAAACAAAATCTTAGGTGCTGCAGATTGTCAACAATTTCCTTCTCCAGCACATGGATAAATACACCTGGAAACATCTACCTATCTACCTACTCTCTCTCTCTCCCTACCAATCTACTGTATTTCTCTCTCCCTCTATCTACCTACGTGCCTACCTACTCTCTCTCTCTCTCTTTCCCTACCTATCTACTGTATTTCTCTCTCTCTATTTCTCTCTCTCTCTATCCCTCTACCTACCAACCTATCTACTCTCTCTCTCCCTACCTATCTACTGTATTTCTCTCTCTCTTTCTATTTCTCTCTCTATATCCCTCTACCTACCTACATACATACTCTCTCTCCCTACCTACCTACTGTATTTCTCTCTCTTTCTCTCCCTCTCTACCCCTCTATCTACCTACCTATTTTTTTTCAATTTGCCTCTTCAAAACCTTGGTGTGTCTTATACTCTGGTGCGTCTTATACTCTGGTGCGTCTTATACTCCGAAAAATACAGTATATAGCCATCTAATAAGAACTAGGCTGGAAGAAGAAATGGTTAAAGATACAATGCTAACTTCGGCAAAGAACTTTGGCTACACATTGAGCTAGAAAAGTGGCAACAACTATGGGAAAGGAACTATAAATTAACCCTGTCAGCAGCTTCCAAAAAAACCTATACAAAATGTTTTACAGATGGCACATGTCACCAGAAAAATTAGCAAAAATGTTTAAAGACAAGTCAGCGAAATGTTGGAAATATCAACAAGCAACAGGTTTCTATTATCATATAGCAATAGCAATAGCAGTTAGACTTATATACCGCTTCATAGGGCTTTCAACCCTCTCTAAGCGGTTTACAGAGTCAGCATATCGCCCCCAACAACAATCCGGGTCCTCATTTTACCCACCTCGGAAGGATGGAAGGCTGAGTCAACCCTGAGCCGGTGAGATTTGAACCGCCGACCTGCAGAACTAGCAGTCAGCTGAAGTGGCCTGCAGTACTGCACCCTAACCACTGCGCCACCTCGGCTCTATATGTGGTGGACATGTGCAGAAGCAAGGAAATATTGGACTAAAATAAGAGCACGGCTAGAGAAAATGTTATAACAAGAAATAGAATCTAGACCAGAGATATTTTTACTAGATATCATCCCAGAGAAACTTAAGAAAGAGGATACCTTTTTTGATTATACATGTAACTGCAGCAGCGAGAATTGTATTTGCCCAGAATTGGAAATTAAATAAGTTACAACAGATGAAGAGATAATTAAAAAAAGATATTAGATTGTGCAGAGATAAGCAGGTTGACAATCAAAATAAAAGATAAAGAGGAATCGGTGTACTTGAAGACATGGGGAAGATTTTATGAGTGGCTAGAGAAAGGAAGATAGGAAAAGAAAGGAGGGAAAAGATACAGAACCCAGGCGATGCACTATTAAATGGAAAAGGGGGGGGAGGGGGAAAACAGGAAAGAAAATATTAAATATATAAGTATATATCTAAGAGCGAGACATAAAGTGGGGGGATGTAGATAGGATAGATTAGGGAAGGTAAGGGAATAAGAAATGATACTAAATTATATTTGGGTTTGCGGAAATACCATCCCAAGGAAACATAAACTGAGATTTGAAAGAGATACCTATAACAACAGAAAAAGAGAGAGAGAGAAGAGGAGAGAATGAAAGGAAGATGGAGGAAAGAAGAAAGAGGTAAGGAGAGGAGGATGGAAGGGAGAGGGAGAAGAGGGTAGGAAGGGGAAGAGGGAGAGTAGGAGTAGGGGAGAGGTAAGGGAAGAAGGAAGGGGAAGAAGAGGGAAAGAAGAAAGAGGTATGGAGAGGAGGGTGGAACGGAGAGGAAGAGAGGGAGAAGAGGGTAGGAAGGGGAAGAGGGAGAGTAGGAGTAGGGGAGAGGTAAGGGAAGAAGGAAGGGGAAGAAGAGGGAAAGAAGAAAGAGGTAAGGAGAGGAGGGTGGAAGGGAGAGGAAGAGAAAGAGAGAGGGTAGGAAGGGGAAGAGGAAGAGTAGGAGTAGGAGTAGGAGAAAGTAAGGGAAGAAGGAAGGGGAAGGAGAGGAGGAAGGAAGGAAGGAGAGAAGGGAGGAAGGGAAAAAAGAAAGGGCAAATAAGGTGGTGTTACAAGAGGTGGAAGGGATGGTAAATAAAGCAACCCAAACTGTATATTATAACTTATTAAATGGAATAACAAATGTATAAGAATGACAAATGTAAAGAAGAATAACAATTATTTGATTTAATGGTTGTTAGAGAATAAAAAATTTTAAAAATTGAATTTTTTTTTTTACCAAGGTTGAGTAACGTTGGAGTAGTAGAGGAGAAAGAGAAGGCCTTGCCAACTCTTCAATTCTAGGTGTCCACATTCCCCACTTGAGAAGTCGTTTGCCCAGAAATGGTCCCTCCAAAGCCACCAAAGTTGACTTGCTCTCCTTCTGTCCGTAGGGCTTGACCATACCCAGAGTGGACCATCCCATCGACCAAGCCCACCTGGAGAAGATGGTGAAGAAGGCAGTGCAAGAGTACTCCTACAAGCACTCCATAGAACCAACGGCTTACCGGCCGTACAAATATTGGGTGTCCCGCGAAGAAGGTACTCAAGTTGTCATCAGCTCCTTCTCTTTGACCCTTGTTGCACCTTGATAGAGGTAGACCTGGAGTTAGGACCATCGTTGGTTGTTAACTGAGTCATGTCCAGTTTTAGGATCTTCTTTTGCCATGGTTGTTAAGTGAATCATTGCGGTCATTAAGTAAGTGCTTGTTGGAAGCCTTGATCTCGGGATATGGCAAACTTCATAAATGCATGCTGGTTAACAAGAGCCCAAATTTTGATCACATGACTCCGGGATGCAGCGACAGATATTAAATGTGGGTCCTGGTTGCAAATCACTGTTTTCAGTGCCGTTGTGAATTCAAACATTCTCTAAACGAACGGTTGTAAGTCGAGAACTACCTGTATATCTGTATTTCTCTGCTACACTAAGCCTTGGTTTGCTCAATAGCTATAGCAGTTAGACTTATATACCGCTTCATAGGGCTTTCAGCCCTCTCTAAACGGTTTACAGAGTCAGCGTATCGCCCCCAACAACAATCCGGGTCCTCATTTCACCCACCTCGGAAGGATGGAAGGCTGAGTCAACCTTGAGCCGGTGAGATTTGAACAGCCGAACTGCAGTCAGCTGAAGTAGCTGATTAGATAGATAGATAGATAGATAGATAGATAGATAGATAGATAGATAGATAGATAGATAGATAGGTAGGTAGGTAGGTAGGTAGGTAGGTAGGTAGGTAGGTAGGTAGGTAGGTAGATAGATGATAGATAGATAGATAGATAGATAGATAGATAGATAGATAGATAGATAGATAGATAGATAGATAGATGATAGAGAGTGAGTGAGAGAGAGAGAGAGAGAGAGATAAATAGATAGATAGAAAGAGAGAGAGAGAGAGGGAGAGATAGGTATAGGTATAGAGATAGAGAGAGAGAGAGATAGAGAGAGAGAGAGAGAGGTAGAGAGAGAGAGATATATATAAATAGCAATAGCCATAGCAGTTAGACATATACCGCTTCATAGGGCTTTCAGCCCTCTCTAAGCGGTTTACAGAGTCAGCATATTGCCCCCAACAACAATCCGGGTCCTCATTTCACCCACCTCGGAAGGATGGAAGGCTGAGTCAACCCTGAGCCGGTGAGATTTGAACAGCCGAACTGCAGAACTGCAGTCAGCTGAAGTAGCCTGCAGTGCTGCATTTAACCACTGCGCCACCTTGGCGCCACCATGGCTTATTAGAGAACCACAAATGGCTGGGGAATTCTGGGAATTGAAGTCCATTCATCTTCAAGCTTGCTGCCTGGGGAATTCTGGGAGTTGAAATCCACAGTTCGTAAAGGCCCATAGTTGTCAACTCCGGGCATAGACCTTGTACCCGCCGCTCTCTGGCGCCTGGCCAGATGTTGGCGATCTTCTTCCCTTGTGAGAATTCACAGCTAAAAAGGATTTCTCAGTGTTTGTCAGCCCTGATAAATTTGGAGAGTTTCCAGGGGAAGCAAAATCTACGCCGCAGGTTCTATTATTATTGAACCCATGAAGGAATCCTGAGTCACCCAATGGGGAGACGCCGTGCGATGAATCCGTTCGATCCCCATTCTTTCTAATTGCGGCTGACATTTCAAAGTCACGAAACATTTGGGGGCGATCTTCGCCTACTTTCAGCAGCCGAAAGAAGGAAAGAAATAGCTGCCTAAAGAGCAGAAGGAAGAACACACAAGATATAACCAGTAGTCTTCCACTTACAACGATTCATTTAGTGACCGTTCAAAGTTACACCACTTAACAACCGTGGCAAGAAAGGTCATATATTTTCGGGGCAAAACTCACTTAACAAATTTCTCACCTACTAACAGAAAATATTGGGACTCAGTTGTGGTTATAAATCGAGAACTACCCGCATTTATGATGTTCACAGTTTCCCGGGGTTACATGATCCCCATTTTGCGACCATCTGACAAGCAAAATCCATGGGTAAGCCAGATTCAATTAACATCCGTGTCACTAACTTAAACAACTGCAGTGATTCACTTAACAACCATGGCAGGAAAGTTGGTAAAAAAGGGACAAACTTACTTAGCAACTGACTCGCTGAGCAACTAACAGAATAACAGAGTTGGAAGGGACCTTGGAGGTCTTCTAGTCCAACCCTCTGCTCAAGCAGGAAACAGTTGGTGGCTTGGCGACCTGGCTGGGGGGCGGAGAGGGGAACCGGGCCACATGAGTGGCAGGCCGGAGTGCAACGCACGAAAAAAATGCCTCCGTTTTTGTGAAAATCAACCCGTTTTCCACCAATTTTTTCGCAAAACGGAGGTGTTTTTGCCTTCCCCCAGCCCTGCTGAAGCCTGCAGAGAACTCCTGAGGGTCGGGGAAGACAAAACCATTTTTTCACCTTACTGGGTAATTTGTAGGAGCTCCCCCCTTAGCTCTGGTGAGGCTGGAGAGCCCCCCCACTCCTGTCAAAACTTTTCACCATGGCTTGGTGAGGGGGTCATGTGACTGAGTGTGCGTGATTGACATCTAGCCACGCCCACCGAACCGGTAGTAAAAAAAAATTGAAATCCACCCTTGAACAGATCCCATTGTCCCCTCCCCACTCCACCCCCCGGGCTCCCCATGTGTCCTGGGTTTTAATATCTTTTTTTAATGTTTTTAACGGTATATGCTCTGCAACGTCCTTATAGCAGTTAGCAATAGCAGTTAGACTTATATACTGCTTCATAGGGCTTTCAGCCCTCTCTAAGCGGTTTACAGAGTCAGCATATCGCCCCCACAGTCTGGGTCCTCATTTCACCCACCTCGGAAGGATGGAAGGCTGAGTCAACCTTGAGCCGGTGAGATTCGAACCGCTGAACTGCAGATAACAGTCAGCTGAAGTGGCCTGCAGTACTGCACCCTAACCACTGCGCCACCTCGGCTCTCTTATGGCAAGCTGGTGGCCAATACATTTTACAAACAAACAAATGAATGAATATTTCCCGCCATGCCCTCAAGACTCCGGGTGCCACCCCCGACTCTCCCTTCCACTTGGGGTCTCCTGCTTCCCCCCCCCCCCCACACTCCCCCATTTCCTGAAAACCCTCCTTTCTCTTCCAAACCCAGAAAAATTCAACCCGGTCTTTGTCGGCAATGACAGATATGCGACGTGGAGGACCGGGCCGTACAACAGCGCAGCCTGGAACCGATATACCACGTACTTGCCACGGATCCCCAGGGTAAGCCACGCTCGGGGGGGGGGGCTGCTTTTCTCCAGGAATGGGGAAGAGGTTAAGAAACAGTTGGGGGTGCTGGGGGGAATCTTATCCTGTGGGGGGGCACACCCACAATGCATAGGGAATCTCCCCATTCAGTTGTCCTTTTCAAGAGGCCACTGGACTTTCTATTTTTTCGTTGAAGATGTTTCGCTTCTCATCCAAGAAGCTTCTTCCGGTCTGACCGGATGGTGGGGAAAGGAAGGATTTATATTCCTTGCAGGCAGCTGGTCATTTGCATCCTTTGAGAAATTGTTGAGGCCACCTGGAGGTTTATCTCTGTCCTCAGGGTCACCTGAGTGCTGCAAATGGTTCCTGTAGGAAGGATTTATATTCCTTGCAGGGAGCTGGTCATTTGCATCCTTTGAGAGGGTCGTTGAGGCCACTTGGAGGTTTATCTCTGTCGTCAGGGTCACCTGAGTGCTGCAAATGGTTCCTGTAGGAAGGATTTATATTCCTTGCAGGGAGCTGGTCATTTGCATCCTTTGAGAAATTGTTGAGGCCACCTGGAGGTTTATCTCTGTCCTCAGGGTCACCTGAGTGCTGCAAATGGTTCCTGTAGGAAGGATTTATATTCCTTGCAGGGAGCTGGTCATTTGCAACCTTTGAGAGGGTCGTTGAGGCCACTTGGAGGGTCATTGAGGCCACTTGGAGGTTTATCTCTGTCGTCAGGGTCACCTGAGTGCTGCAAATGGTTCCTGTAGTCTGCACTTTTTCCTCTGGAAATCCATTCCTTCTCCCACACCATTCCAAGTTGGATAGCTAATCCAAGAAGCTTCTTCAGCACTGATTGGATGGGGAAGGGGAGGATTTATACTCCTTGCCAACAGCTCGTCATTTGCATCCTTTTTAGAGGGTTGTTGAGGCCACTTGGAGGGTCGTTGAGGCCACTTGGAGGTTTATCTCTGTCCTCAGGGTCACCTGAGTGCTGCAAATGGTTCCTGTAGTCTGCAATTTTTTGCTCTGGAAATCCATTCCTTCTCCCACCCCCTTCCAAGGGTCTTCATCCCAAATTGTGTAGCTAAAAGTCTGTAGAGATTCTCAATCATCCAAGGTCCTTGTTGTCCCAAAGGTGCCTTTTCAAGAGGCAACTGGACTTTCTGCTTTTTCTTGGATGATGTTTCGCTTCTCATCCAAGAAGCTTCTTCAGCCCTGACTGGATGGTGGGGAAGGGAAGGATTTATACTCCTTGCAGACAGCTGGTTATTTGCATCCTTTTTAGAGGGTCCTTGAGGCCACTTGGAAGGTTTATCTCTGTCCTCAGGGTCACCTGAGTGGTGCAAATGGGTGTGGAGCCTTCTTGTCACTGCTAAAAGAAGTGCATTGTTGAGTTGTGTTTCCTGAAGGATGTATCAGCACTTCCAGGAAGGCTCCACACCCATTTGCACCACTCAGGTGACCCTGAGGACAGAGATAAACCTCCAAGTGGCCTCAAGGACCCTCTCAAAGGATGCAAATGACCTGCTGTCTCCAAGGAATATCAATCCATTTGGGAATGATTGATCTAACCCAATCAATAACCATTCAGGGGAGCAGTTGGCAGACTGGTACAGGTTAGTCCTGGACTTACAGTAGTTTGTTTAGTGACCGTTCAAACATACAAAGGCAGTGAAAAAAGTGATGTACGACCATTTGTCACACTTACGACCGTTGCAGCATCCCGGGGGTCACACAATCAAAATTCAAACGCTTGGCAACTGACTCGCCTTTATGAGGGTTGCAACGTCCTGGGGAATCACGCGATCCCCTTTTGCGACCTTCTGACAAGCCACGTCAATGGGGAAGACGGATTCATTTAACAACCATCTTACTAACTCAACCACCTTAGAGATTCACTTAACAATCGCTGCAGGAAAAGTCGTAAAAATGGAGCAAAATTCACTTAGCCCCTGTTTTTGCTTAGCAAGGGACCTTTTGGGCTCATTCGGTGGTCGTAAGTCAAGAACGACTTGGATTCCTGTTTTAGGATTTCATTGCTGATCTATTTGGTTTCTAAACTACCCTCCCTACATTTGAGGAAGGGGCGGGGCTATTTTTAACAAGGTCCCATTTTGAAAAGGGAATGAGCTGCCCAGGGAATTCTGGGAATTGAAGTCCGCCAACAAAAAGAGCCGAGGTGGCGCAGTGGTTAGAGTGCAGTACTGCAGGCCACTTCAGCTGACTGCTATCTGCAGTTTGGCGGTTCAAATCTCACAGGCTCAAGGTTGACTCAGCCTTCCATCCTTCCGAGGTGGGTAAAATGAGGACCCGGATTGTTGTTGGGGGCGATATGCTGACTCTGTAAACCGCTTAGAGAGGGCTGAAAGCCCTATGAAGCAGTATATAAGTCTAACTGCTATTGCTATTGCTATTGCTACTTATATCTCTATCTCTATCTCTACCTATATCTATCTATCTATCTCTCTCTCTCTATCTCTATATCTCTTTACCTATACCTATCTCTCCCTCTCTCTCTCCCTCTCTCTCTGTCTCTGTCTCTGTCTCTGTCTGTCTTTCTGTCTCTCTGTCTCTCTCTGTCTCTCTCTGTCTCTCTGTCTCTCTGTCTCTGTCTCTGTCTCTCTCTCTGTCTCTGTCTCTCTGTCTCTCTCTCTCTCTCTCTGTCTCTGTCTCTCTCTCTCTCTCTCTCTCTCTATATATATATATATATATATATATATATATATATATATATATATATATATATAAAAGAGCCAAGGTGGCGCAGTGGTTAAATGCAGTACTGCAGGTCACTTCAGCTGACTGCTAAGCTGCAGTTCGGCGGTTCTAATCTCACCGGCTCAAGGTTGACTCAGCCTTCCATCCTTCCGAGGTGGGTGAAACGAGGATCCAGACTGCAGGGGGTGATATGCTGACTCTGTAAACCGCTTAGAGGGGGCTGAAAGCCCTATGAAGTGGTATATAAGTCTAACTGCTATTGCTATTGCTATTGCTAATAATCTTAAAGTTGTTGAAATTGACAAATCCTGACCTGAAACTAAGGCAGGACTCCATCGGGAATCTTTTCGAGTTCTGCTCTGGGGCTGTTGCCGCCCATCTTCTTTCCAGCAGAAACGGACTTACCTGTTGCAAATTTGCCTTTCAGGCGGGTGGCATGGACTCCATTCTGCGTGGGATGCCCATGGAGTACCCTCCGAAACCTGAGCGACTCAACAATTACGGTACCTCTTCCTGGAGCTTTCCCCCCGCTCACCCTCACCCCAATTTACGCATAAGACAGCTATGCAATCGGGGCTACGAATGGCCCTTGGTTGTTTCCTTGCAGGCATTTCATCACGCAACTAGGTATCATCATCAGTGCTAGAAGGGAGTTGGGTTTTCTGAGAGGAGGAAGTAGAGGAGGAGGAGGAGGAGGAGGAGGACTGTGGGGTGCTTTGTGCTCTCTGAGCTTGGTGGTTTCCTTGCAGACGTTTCATGACCCAACTAGGTAACAGCATCAGTGCCAAAAGGGAGTGGGATTTGCTCTCTGATTATATACAATCCCTTTCTAGCAGTGATGATATTACCACGTTAGATAATCAAAGGTCTGGGAGAAAACAACCAAACTCAGAAAGCACCAAGTACCCCACAGTTGTCATCTCCTGCTCTCTCCTTCTCTCCCCCTCCTCCTCCCCGTCTCCCTCCATCTCCTCCTCCTCCTCCTCCTCCTCCTCCTCCTCCTCCTCCTCCTCCTCCTCCTCCTCCTCCTCCTCCTCCTCCTCCTCTCCCTCCTTCTCCTTTTCAACCCTGAAATATAAATATTCTCCTTGATTGGGAATCTGAAAACATTGTTGTGAAGCCTTGAGGCTCCGTGGCTGCTATCACTTCAGGTTTGGTGAATTTTAGGGGGCAGGAGGCTAAAACATACGAAGAACGGTTGCAGGAACTGGGGATGTCTAGCTTAATGAAAAGAAGGACCAGGGGAGACTGGATAGCAGCCTTCCAATATCTCAGGGGCTGCCCCAAAGAAGAGGGAGTCAAGCTATTTTCCAAAGCACCTGAGGGCAGGACAAGAAGCAATGGGTGGAAACTAATCCAGGAGAGAAGCAACTTAGAACTGAGGAGAAATTTCCTAACAGTGAGAGCAATTAACCAGTGGAACAGAAGTTGCCTCCAGAGTTGTGAATGCCCCAACACTGGAAGTCTTTAAGAAGATGTTGGATAGCCATTTGTCTGAAATGGTATAGGGTTTCCTGCCTAGGCAGGGGGTTGGACTAGAAGACCTCCAAGGTCCCTTCCAACTCTGTATTGCATTCAGTTTTGGTCTCCACGATGTAGAAAAGATGCTGAGACTCTGGAAAGAGTACAGAGAAGAGCAACAAAGATGATGAGGGGACTGGAGACTAAAACATAGGAAGAACGGTTGCAGGAAAAGAAGGACTAGGGGAGACATGATAGCAGCCTTCCAATATCTCATAGGGGCTGCCCCAAACAAGAGGGAGTCAAGCTATTCTCCAAAGCACCTGAGGGCAGGACACGAAGCAACGGGTGGAAACCAATCAAGGAGAGAAGCAACCTGAAATAAAGGAGAAATTTCCAGACACTGAGAACAATTAATCAGTGGAACAGCTTGTCACTAGAAGTTGTGGGGGTTCCATCACTGAGCTTTTAAGATTCAATTGCGTCAAATGGGATAGGGTCTCCTGCTTGAGCAGGGGGTTGGACTAGAAGACCCCCCCCCGAGGTCCCTTCCAACTCTGTTCCGTTATTCTGAATCTTGAGTTCTCAAATGTTGCATTCTGAGAAGGGGGGTGCTCCCTGAGTCAATCCCTCAGAATAGAGCTGGAGGGGACCTTGGAGGTCTTCTAGTCCAGCCCCCTTCATGGGCTGGAAATTCTATACCAAGGGTGGATAACCTTTTCCAGACTGAGTGCCTAAAGCGTATGCAGGGTCTGGCTATCAGGGTCTGGATGGGAGCGAACAAGCTTGCACTCAATCCAGACAAGACCAGGTGGCTATTGATGCTGCCTCCCAAGGATAGTCCAGACATTCCACCTCTTAGCCTGGGGGGTGAAATCATACACCCCTCAGAGAGGGTCCGCAATCCGGGTGTCCTCCTGGACCCGCAGCTGACGTTAGAACACCATCTGTCAGCTGTGACCAGAGGGGCCTTTGCCCAGGTTCGCCTGGTGCACCAGTTGTGGTCCTACCTGGACTGGGAGGCACTTCGAATGGTCACTCACGCCCTCATCACCTCAAGTCTGGATTACTGTAACACGCTCTACATGGGGCTGCCCCTGAAGAGTGTTCGAAGACTGCAGTTGGTCCAGAATGCAGCCGTGCGAGCGATATTGGGTGTACCTAGATACACCCATGTTACACCTATCCTCCGCGAGCTGCACTGGCTCCCTATTGGTCTCCGGACCCGCTTCAAGGTGCTAGTCGTTACTTTTAAAGCCCTACATGGCTTAGGACCTGGCTACCTGAGAGACCGCCTCCTGCCACATACCTCCCAACGACCAACAAGATCTCACAGGTTGGGCCTCCTCCGGGTGCCGTCGGCCAGACAATGCCGGCTGGCGGCCCCTCGGGAGAGGGCCTTCTCTGTAGCTGCTCCGGCCCTGTGGAACGATCTACCTGTAGAGATCCGGACCCTTACCACTCTCCCGGCCTTCCGAAAAGCCACCAAAACCTGGCTGTTTCGGCAGGCCTGGGGCTGTTGATTAATGTCCAGCCCCACTTAGACAGAATGGATGGTATGTGATTTTAACAACTGTATTTTTATTCTTAATTTTTTTTAAATGCTTTTTATCTTGTTCTGTAAGCCGCCCAGAGTCCCAAGGGAGTGGGTGGCATACAAATTTTATTAAATTTCAAAATTTCAAATGCACACCCCCAAAATGCAATGCAGGCGGGGGCCCGCCTCCACGCATCATGTGCAGCCCCCCCTGCATACGCCTCACCCCCCACGCTTGTGCAGCAGAGACCCAAAGACCAGCTGGCTGGTGGGAGGGATGTGTCCATACGCACAATGGCTGGCGCTGTGCAGAGAGGGCGCTGCGTGCCACTTCTGTCACGCGTGTCATAGGTTCACCATCCCAGCCTTGTACCATTTCAGAACAAGTGACTGTCTAGTCTCTTCTTAAAAATCTCCAGTAATGAGGCACCCATAACCTCTTGTGGCAAGTGGTTCCACTGCTTAGTTGTCCACACTGTTGGGAAGTTTCTCCTTAATAGCAATAGCAATAGCAGTTAGACTTATATACCGCTTCATAGGGCTTTCAGCCCTCTCTAAGCGGTTTACAGAGTCAGCATATCGCCCCCAACAACAATCCGGGTCCTCATTTCACCCACCTCGGAAGGATGGAAGGCTGAGTCAACCTTGAGCCAGTGAGATTAGAACCACCGAACTGCAGATAACAGTCAGCTGAAGTGGCTTGCAGTACTGCACCCTAACCACTGCGCCACCTCGGGCTCTTAATTCCAAGTTGCTTCTTGAACCCGCCGAGGTTGGCCTTGAACCAGTGGTGAAATTCTTTTTTTTTTACTACCGGTTCTGGGGGCGTGGCTGGGTGGGCGTGGTGTGGTGGGCGTGGTGTGGTGTGGTGGGCGTGGCAGGGGAAGGATCCTGCAAAATCCCCACTCCCTCCCCACTCTGGGGCCAGCCACAGGTGGCATTTGCCGGTTCTCCGAACTACTCAAAATTTCCGCTACTGGTCCTCCGGAACCTGTCAGAACCGGCTGGATTTCACCCCTGCCTTGAACCCGCTGCCGATGGACCCAGCATCTCTCGGCTCTGCCCTCTAGCCGTCCTCTCTTTCTGACCTCTTTTCTCCAGAACGGGAAGTCGTGGTCAACATGTTGAACAGTTTGTCTCGGAAGCAGCTTCCCTACGTCCAGCATCAATACTCCATCCCGGGCCGGATGCCCTACCAAGGATACTACAGCCCCTGCACCGGCCGCCATTACTGCTTACGTGGGATGGACTACTACGTGGACGGAGCCCCCAGCACCGAGAGGCAGATCAGCCAGCTAGTTGAGAAGATTGTAAGGTTCGGAGGCTTCGGTCCTGTAGCCTCTCTTCCTCCAACTCCTCCTGGGGGGGGTCCTTTGTGGGTGGGCTCAGGGGGGTCGGACAGACCAGTGGGGCACGACAGATAGGTTTCCTGGGGTTGGGGCAGGATGCCCCCCTGAAGTTAGAGTTTGGGTCCATCATGTGGAGTCTTCCAGCTGGAGAGCAACCAACTTCTCTTGAGGTGTCCTCCAAAAACAGGAGTCTCCAAAGTTGGCAGCTTTAAGACGTGTGGACTTCAACTCCCAGAATTCCTCAGCCAGGCTGAGGAATTCTGGGAGTTGAAGTCCACACGTCTTAAAGCTGCCAAGGGTGGAGACTCAATCTTACGTTCCCAAAACAGTTTTTGTGTTGACCTCAGCAATGTTATGATGGACAGATATTCTGGCTGGGGAATTCTGGGAGTTCAGACCCACCCATCTTAATGCATGCTGGCTGGGGAATTCTGGGAGTTGACCCAGTGGAATTCTGGGACTTGAAGTCCATCAGTCTTAAATGATGCTGGATGTGGAATTCCGGATATTTAAAATCCACGTATCTTAAAGCTTGCTGGCTGTGTAATTCTGGGAATTAAAATCCACCCATCTTAAAGCATGCTGACTGGGGAATTCTGGGAGTTGAAGTCCATCCATCTTAAGGCATGCTGGCTGGGGAATTCTGGGAGTCGACCCAGTGGAATTCTGGGACGAAGTCCATCAGTCTTAAATCATGTGGGCTTGGGAACTCTGGATATTTAAAATCCACCCATCTTAAAGCTTGCTTGGTGGGGATTTCTGGGAATTAAAATCCTACCATCTTAAAATATGCTGGTTGGGGAATTCTGGGACTTGAAGTCCATCAGTCTTAAATCATGTGGGCTGGAGAACTCTGGGGATTAAAATCCAGCTATCTTAAAGCATGCTGGCTGGGGAATTCTGGGACTTGAAGTCCTTCAGTTGAAATCCACTTATCTTAAAGCTTTCTGGCTGTGTAATTCTGGGAATTAAAATCCACCCATCTTAAAGCTTGCTGATTGGGGCATTCTGGGAGTTGATGTTCACCCATCTTAAAGTGAGGTTGAGAAATGCTGGATTCAGAATTATCCTTCCCGCTGCCTGAAAATGTTCTCACTAACTGTGGAGGTCAGTATTGTGCTTCCGTTGACGGAAGGGGGGAGAAAATTCCTGCTACAGAAGCTCTGATTTCAAATAGCCACTTGTTCCTGGGATGAGAGCTTCTTCTGATGTTTTTTCCCCACTTGAGGGTTGTGGGGGGCAAGGAGGAGGAGGAGGAGGAGGAGGAGGAGACGTTGTGCATTGAATCTCCTAAACTGCTTGATAAGCAAATTCTGTAAAAAGGGTTCATAGCAGTGGTTACATTTTCCATCAAAGGTTTTAGGAAAATGTCCTCATGGATGCAAAAGAAGCTTCAGGAGTGAAGCCATAACTTTAATTGCTAAATAGCAACCACGTATATTTTAACTAAAAGATTAATGGGGTAGGAGAAATCATGTTGGCTGGTGAATTCTGGCAATTGAAGTCCGCCCATCTTGAACTTGCTAATGTTGAAGAACAGCACTGTATAACCTGGTCATCTTCCCCCCCCCCCCCATGCACACACAAACACACACATTCATAAACAGAGAAAGAGATGGAGAGAGACTGAGAGAGAGAGACAGAGAGATGGAGATGGAGAAGAAGAGGGAGAGAGATGGAGAGAAGGAGAGAGAGAGAGAGATGGAAAGAGAAATAGAGAGATGGAGAGAGAGGGATATATATGGAGAAAGAGAAAGATGGAAAGAGAGAGAGAGACAAAGATGGAGAGGGAGAGAGGGAGAGGGAGGGGGAGAGATGAAGAGAAAGAGAGAGAGATGGAAAGAGCAAGAAAGAGAGATGGAGAGGGGGAGAAGGAGAAAGAGAGAGAGATTGAGCGAGATGGGGAGAGAGACAAAGATGGAGAGGGAGAGATGGAAAGAGAAAGAAAGATAGAGAGGGAGGGAGAGATATGGAGAAAGAGACAGAGAAATGTGGGGGAGAGAGAGAGACAAAGATGAAAAGGGATGAAGATATATGGAGAAAGAGAAAGATGGAGAGAGAGAGAGAGAAAGATGGAGAGGGAGAGATGGAGAGGGAGGGGGGAGATGAAGAGAAAGAGAGAGAAATGGAGAGAGGGAGAGAGAGGGAGAGAAGGAGAAAGAGATTGAGCAAGATGGGGAGAGAGACAAAGATGGAGAGGGAGGGAGATATATGGAGAAAGAGAAAGATGGAGAGAGAGAGAGACAAAGATGGAGAGGGAGAGATGGAGAGGGAGGGGGGAGATGAAGAGAAAGAGAGAGAAATGGAGAGAGGGAGAGAGAGGGAGAGAAGGAGAAAGAGATTGAGCAAGATGGGGAGAGAGACAAAGATGGAGAGGGAGGGAGATATATGGAGAAAGAGAAAGATGGAGAGAGAGAGAGACAAAGATGGAGAGGGAGAGATGGAGGGGAGAGATGAAGAAAAAGAGAGAGAGAGAGATGGAAAGAGAAAGAGAGAGATGGAGAGGGAGAGAAGGGGAAAGGGAGAGAGACAAAGATGGAGAGGGAGAGATGGAAAGAGAAAGAAAGAGATAGAGAGGAAGGGAGAGATATGGAGAAAGAGACAGAGATTGAGCGAGATGGGGAGAGAGAGACAAAGAGGGAGAGGGAGAGATGGAGAGGGAGGGGGAGAGATGGAAAGAGAAAGAGAAAGAAATGGAGAGAGGGGGAGAGAGAGAGAAGGAGAAAGAGGTTGAGTGAGATGGGGAGAGACATGGAGAAAGAAAGAGAGATGGAGAGAGAGATGGAAAGAGAAAGAAACAGAGATGAAGAGAGAAAGAGAGAGACAAAGATGGAGAGAGATGGAGAGAGAGAAAGGGAGAGACTGGGGGAGAGAGAGAAAGAGTGACTCGCATTTAGTACTGGAGGAAAAAAATCCGTCAGTGGGGACTTAAACATAAAATGTTAATTTTTTCACCGAGACCACCGAAATGCGTGGACATTCCCTGTGTTTAGCTTGCCCTCCTTACGTGCAGAGAACTCCGTCCTAACTCCGTCACTCGAGCCCTTGTGACCTCTAGGCTGGAATACTGCAATGGGCTCTACATGGGGCTGCCCTTGAAGTGCATCCGGCGACTGCAGTTAGTTCAGAATGCGGCCGCGCGAGTGATAGTGGGCGCACCGCGGTTCGCCCACATTACACCCATCCTCCGCGAGCTGCACTGGCTACCTGTCGGTCTCTGGGTGCGCTTCAGGGTATTGATGACCACCTTTAAAGCACTCCATGGTAGTGGATCTGGGTACCTGAGAGACCGCCTCCTGCCGATTACCTCCCTCCGACCGATTAGATCGCACAGATTGGGCCTCCTCCGGATTCCATCCACCAGTCAATGTCGACTGGCGACTACACGGAGGAGAGCCTTTTCTGCTGCAGCTCCGACCCTGTGGAACGATCTCCCCGTTGAGATTCGTACCCTCACCACCATCCAGACCTTCCGCACGGCCCTTAAGACCTGGCTCTCCCAGCAGGCCTGGGGATAAGTTTTTAAATTACCCGCCCGAGTGTTGACTGTTGAATGCAAGTTGGTGTTTTATTATCTATCTTGTTTACTCACTGTTTGTCTTGTATTATTGCACCCCCTTCCCGTGATTGTAAGCCGCCCTGAGTCCCCTCAGGGAGAAGGGCGGCCTATAAATCGTAATAAATGTCTGAAATGTCTGAAAAATGTCTTTAAAAATGTAGGTTAAATTAAAAATTAACTTCAAAGTCTACATTTCAGAGCTGATATCTCACTATGTCAACTAGCCCATCAATTCCAAAGTCTGTATTGTCCCGGCCTAAGCTGGACATACCTTATCAAGGATGGGACTAAAGGAAGGAAACCATAGAAGGGCCATAAAGGGATTAAATATTCCGATATTCTTGGAAGAATGGGGAATGTCATCGTGTAAGTCATTTTTGGGGAGAGTGACAAGATTCAGCAATACTTCAAGAAGGCATTTGATAAAGTAAACCACAACCTACTTCTTGGTAAGACAGGAAAATGTGGGATAGACAGCAACTCTGTTACAGGTAGTCCTCGACTTACAACAGTTCATTTAGCGACTGTTCAAGGTTGCAACGGCACTGGAAAAAGTGACCGATGACCATTTTTCACCCTTCTGACCTTTGTAGCATTCCCATGATCAGGCAATCAAATTTTAGGTGCCGGTTCATACTTATGACCGTCGCTGTGTCAGGTGATCCCCCTTTTGCGACCGTCTGACAAGCCAAGTCCACAGGAAGCCAGATTCACTTAACAAACCGTGTGACTGTCTTAACAATGGCAGGAATTAACGACTGCACCAAGGAAAGTGTTGTAAAATGGAGCAAGACTCACTTAGTAAAATGTCTCGCTTAACCCCAGAAACCATGGGCTCAATCGTGGTCGTAAGTGGAAGGACTATCTGTATTTTGTGGTTTTTTTATAGTGGGGGGGGGGGCTGGGGGATTCTGGGAGTTGAAGTCCACAGGACTTAAAGTCGCCAAGGTTGAGAAACACTGCAATAATGTATAGGGCCCTTAGCCATCCAGGTCATGATTGTCCCAAAGTTGCTTTTTTTTCAAGAGGCAACTGAAAATCGTTGCCACAGCTTCATGGCCACTGCAAAGATGCGCAGCTAGTTCCGTGGGAACCAGTGAAAAAAACTAACTAGCTAGCTAGCTAGCTAACTAACCAAGGAGAGAAAGAACCTGGAATTAAGGAGAAATTTCCTATCGGTGAGAACAATTAACCAGCGGAACCGCTTGCCACCAGAAACTGTGGGTACTCCATCACTGGAGGCTTTTAAGAAGAGATTGGATAGCCCAGGGATGGGTTCCTCCCGGTTCGCACCGGTTCGCACGAACCGGTTCGTCGGTGAACCCGGAAGTAATTAACCGGGAACACCGGTACCGGTTCTGGCCCCTGTTGCTGCAAAGCACCCTTTTGCCGGCGCGTCGCAGCTCACTCGCTATCCGATAGCTACTTGTCTGAAATGGTAGAGGCTCTTTTGCTTGAGCAGGGGGTTGGACTAGAAGACCTCCAAGGTCCCTTCCAGCTCTATTCTGACCGATTGAAAAGACATTGGTTGGCAAAGCACTAATGGGACTCTAAACTAACCAGCTAACTAGCCAAGGAGAGAAGCAACTTGGAATTAAGGAGAGAAATTTCCTATCGGTGAGAACAGTTAACCAGTGGAACCGCTTGCCACCAGAAGCTGTGGGTGCTCCATCACTGGAGGTTTTTGAGAAGATACGCTTGTTTGAAATGGTAGAGGGCTGTGATGGTGAACCCATGGCACGCATGCGCAAAGTGGCACACGGAGCCATGTTGCTCGTTCCTCTTCGGGGTTTCTGGCACGCAGGCTCAGATGACAGTCAGCTGGCCTTGATGTGTGCGGCAGTCAGTGGTGGGTTTCAAAAATTGTTCGAACCTACTCTGTGGGTGTGGCCTCCTTTGTGGGAGTGGCTTGCCACCCATGTGACCGGATGGGAGTGGCTTGCCGCCCATGTGAACGGATATGAAGATGCCGACGACACTTGTCAGAACCACCTTAAATTACCTCTCACACAGCACTGGCATGCATAAGAATATGATATAAACTTGTTTTTTAAAAGGCATCTTTGGTTTGCATTAAAACAACTTCAACACACAATGTTCTGATTGCACCACAAACGCAGTAGTCATCCTTACCTTTCAGAGAGGCACTGAGTTTTATAAATAGGAGCATGATAGTGTAGAATAATCATATCCAAGGACCAGTGGTGGGTTTCAAAAAATTCTGGAACCTCTTCTGTAGGTGTGACCTGCTTTCTGGGTCCACTGGTGGAACCTCTTCTAACCGGTTCGGTAGATTTGACGAACCGGTTCTACCGAATAGGTGCGAACTGGTAGGAACCCACCTCTGGCCTGCGCATACATGGCAGTAACCTTGCTGGCTTGCTGGCTGGGGCGCACGCACAGGCCAAAAAACCGGAAGTGCATTTCCCACTGTGTCGTGCCTAGTGACGCTTCTAACGATGCTCTTCTCTCTCGCCTCTTGTTCTTCCAGGAGTTTCCCATACTACGACCACCAGGGGGAAATGATGCTCAGTGCGCCATTGCCAAGCCTGCCGCCATATTTCCCATATATGAACCTTAAGTAAGTAAGTTTGCGTTGGGGGAAAAAAAAACACCCTCTAGACCACACCGTGGTCTCTAAATCCAGGCCGGGGTGGGTGGGGGGAGGGGGCAGGCGTGCAAGCACACACAGCTCCATTTGCCACAAGCAGTGGGCATTCGCACACAAGCATGGACCCGGACAAGAAACAATGGATGGAAACTAATCAAGGAGAGAAGCAAGCTGGAATTAAGGAGGAACTTCCTAAGAGTGAGGACAATTAACCAGCGGGACAGCTGGTCTTGGAAAATTTTGGATAGCAATAGCAATAGCAGTTCGACTTATATACCGCTTCATAGGGCTTTCAGCCCTCTCTAAGCGGTTTACAGAGTCAGCATATCGCCCCCAACAACAATCCGGGTCCTCATTTCACCCACCTTGGAAGGATGGAAGGCTGAGTCAACCTTGAGCCGGTGAGATTTGAACCGCCGAACTGCAGACAACAGTGAGCTGAAGTGGCCTGCAGTACTGCACCCTAACCACTGTGCCACCTCGGATATATATATATATATATATATATATATATATATATATATATATATATATATATATATAGAGAGAGAGAGAGAGAGAGAGAGAGAGAGAGAGAGAGAGAGAGAGAGAGAGAGAGAGAGAGAGAGAGGGAGAGGGAGCGCAATAGCAATAGCAGTTAGACTTATATACCGCTTCATAGGGCTTTCAGCCCTCTCTAAGCGGTTTACAGAGTCAGCATATCACCCCCACAGTCTGGGTCCTCATTTGACCCCCCTCGGAAGGATGGAAGGCTGAGTCAACCTTGAGCCGGTGAGATTTGAACCGCCGAACTACAGATAGCAGTCAGCTGAAGTGGCCTGCAGTACAGCACTCTAACCACTGTGCCACCTCGGCTCTTTTATGCTTCATCATTGGAGGTTTTAAAGAAGGTATCGGACAGCCCCTTGTCTGAAATAGTGTAATGTCTCCTGCTTGAGCAGGGGGTTGGACTAGAAGACCTCCAAGGTCCCTTCCAGCTCTATTCTGATTGATTGGAAAGATACTGGGTATCTTTTGACCTGGGTACTTGAGAGACCGCCTGCTGCCAATTACCTCCCACAGACCCGTTAGATCTCACAGGGTTGGCCTCCTCCGGGTTCCGTCTACCAGCCAATGCCATCTGGCTACTACCCAGGGGAGGGCCTTCTCTGGGGCAGCTCCGGCCCTCTGGAACGAACTCCCCGCAGGGATTCGGACCCTCACCCCTCTCCAGGCCTTCCGGAAAGCTGTTAAAACCTGGCTGTGCCGGCAGTCCTGGGGTTGACGAGTTCCCCTCCCCTCTCGACCTGTGTGGCTGTATGACTCTTGTGTATTTTAACTACGTGTATTGTGTTTGTATCCCCTTTCCCCTTTTGAGTTGTTCGCAGCCCTGAGTCCCTCCCGGAGAAGGGCAGCATACAAATAAATTAAATCTTGAATCTTGAATACTGGTTGGTTGGCAAAAACACGAATGGGATTCTAAACTAACCAGCTAACTAACCGAGGAGAGAAGCAACTTGGGACTAAGGAGAAATGCTGTTATTCTGTTATTTAATGGTTGGAAGTCTTCAACCTAGAATTAAGGAGAAACTTCCTGACAGTGAAAACAATTAGCCAGTGGGAGGATTTGCCACCGGAAGGAGTGGCACTAGAGCAGTGTTTCTCAACCTTGGCGACTTTAAGTCCTGTGGACTTCAACTCCCAGAATCCCCCAGCCAGCACAGCTGTGCTGGCTGGGGGATTCTGGGAGTTGAAGTCCACAGGACTTAAAGTCGCCAAGGTTGAGAAACACTGCACTAAAGGTTTCCAAGGAGAAACTCGACAGCCACTTGTTTAAAATGGTACATGACAGTAGTTCTCCCAACGACTCAACCTCTCCGCGAACCGGTTCTCCAGAACCAGTCAGAACCGGCTGGATTTCACCCCTGGGGCTAATTCTCTTCCCTCTCTCGTTGCAGGTGGGACACGAGTCATTTTAAGAAGTCTGGAGGGCCGGCGAGGGACAGCTTTATCATTCATCCTGAGTTCGTTTCAGAGGCTTATCCCCCTCCGCCATGTTGGTATTAAGAGAGTCACGAGAGACTGCCATTAAAAAGTGCCACTGGTGACCAACTCCGCTGTGGGCTCGCGTGGATTCTCTTTCCCCGCACCCAGAAGGAGCTCCAGCCAAAGGAACATCTCCTTGTGGGGGTCCTTGGTGGGTTTTCTGGCAGGCGTTTCACGACCCAACTAGGGAACACCATCAGTGCTAGAATGGAAGGGGGGGTTGCTCTCTGTTTATGGACAAGGGGTTTGCTCTGTCGGCGTTGGTGAGGGTCTTCTTATCGGTTCCTTGATGGGACTGTTGTCTTGTCTCCCAAGAATCCAATCAAGGAGGAATCATGAGCTCACAAATAGTTGGGTCATGAAATGTCTCCAAGAAAACAGTCAATAAGAGCACCAAGGAAGTTAACTTCTTTTTTTTATTTCCTTTGTCTTAATATATTTTAGACTGAATTTGTTAAAAACCTATACCATGTACGGGCTCTGGGAAGTCGGGGGGGGGGGGAAGGGAGGTGGGGTGTTAGGGGGGAGGAGGGATATATAGTATGTGTTAGATTTTAAAGTAACGTGATTTCACTTGTATACTGTTGCTCTTTAATTCCACTGTAAAAATAGGACAAGCTGAATATATTAACAGATAGTAGAAATACACCGAAGGGAGGAGTAGAGGGATAGAAGAAAGAGGGGTAGAGAGGGTGGGAGAGAGGACGGGAGGGAGGGTGAGAAGGAAGGGAGGGAGTGGATCGGGAGAGAGGAGTGGTAGAGGGGGAGGGGAAGTAGGGTAGAGGGGAATGATGGAGGGAAGATGGAAAGTTGGAGGGGGGGGAAAGAAAGGGTGTATGGAGGGTCGAAGAGGTACATTGGGTTTCTATTTTGGGGGGTATTGTTGACAAGAGGAATGGCTGTGTTTATTGTTTAATGTTATATGGCCCCGGTTATGCACAGTATATATGTGACTGTACGAAATGAAAATGGAAAATAAAAACACATTTACAAAATAATAATAATAATAAGAGCACCAAGGACTGCACAGTTCATTATTTCCTCCCCCTCCTCCTCCTCCTCCTCCTCCTCCTCCTCCTCCTCCTCCTCCTCCCTGCCAACCCTACTACCTTCTAGCATGGATGTTGTAGCATGTTCTCTAGTTTGGTCATGAAACGCCTGCAAGAAAACAACCAAAATCAGAGAGAGCACCAAGGACTCCACAGTCCTTCCTCCTCCTCCTCCTCCCTTCGTCTCCTCTTTCTCCTCTCCTCCATCCCCTCCTCCTCTTTTTCACAATCTCCCTTCCTTCCAGCACTGGTGATGTTCTCTAGTTGGGTCATGAAACGCCTGCAAGAAAACAGCCAAGCTGAGAGAAGACCACAGCCCTTCCTCATCCTTCCTCCCCACCACCTCTTCTCTGCCAACCCCACTCCTTTCTAGCACTGATGATGTTACCGAGCTGGTTCATGAAACGCCTGCAAACTCACAGAGCATCAAGGTCCCCAGTTCAAGCCTGAGCCACAAATATTCTCTTCTGTTTCACCGTCTTTTTCCAGCAAGGGTGGGGAGGGCCCTCTCCCCTCCCCCCCCCAAGCAGCACCAACCCTGGCCTCACCTCTTGCAAAACCAAGATGCAACCTGTGGAATTTTGCATCTCGGAGCCCAGAGAAATCACTTAATCCCTGTTTTAAGGCTTAAGAGACGGTTGGAAAAATCATAAATTGCCTCTCTCTGTTTGTTCATGCTGTTTATTTTTTCCCCTTTAAAAACCCTCTTTATCTCTAAAACAAGCCATAAAGAAATGCAACTCGAGGCACGATAGGAGGTCATAAAGAGATTGCAATTTCAGGACCGATTTTCAAAAAAAAAGATCCTCTTAACGCACAGCAAGCGATAGAAGCCACATAATGAGAAGAAGCGGGGGAAACGGGCTGATCTTAAACGTTCAAAACACAGCACGGAAGGAAGGGCGGTTCAGAGGACTCGGCAGGTTGTGTGTTGTCCGTATGTGTAACGCATGTGACAATCTTTTTTTAAAAAAGCTTTTATTGAAAATTTAAAACATTGCAATACAAATATATCTTTAAAAATATTTTTGCATACATCATGATCCTTTTTGACAGTACCAACATAACCATTTGTTATTCAAATACATTTTTATACATTCCTAATTATTCCTATATCTATACATCTATGTTTCTAACCTCTACATTTTATGTTCCTGTTATTCATCCATTGATGCCAGTTTTCCCAAACTGTATAATATTCTGAGTCTTCCTTGTCCCTCAACTCCAAGGTGCGTTTTTCCATCTCTGCGCAATCAAGAATCTTTTGGATTATCACACAGTCTGTCGGCAGGGTATCCACTTTTCCAACATTGTGCTATTCTCGCTGCTGTAATTATGTGCAAAATTAAATATTTTATCTCTTTCAGATACTTTCCCTTAATAATCCCCAGAAGGAACAATTCCGCTTTGAACTCTATTTGGGTGTTCGTAACTTCCTGTAACCATTTTTGCAATTCGGCCCAATATTTTTTAGCTTTTGGGCATAACCACCATACAAGAAAGAAGGTATGGGAAGTGATCATCCAGCCCTCTCCCAGAAAAATGAAATATCCTAGGAAATATTGAAAAGGCAGAATATTTCTCTGGATGTGAAAAGAAAGAAACATGCTTTAAAAGACAGAATAGTTGCCTGTAGCTTCCTGCCCATCCCCACTTTGTCAATAGGCCATTGAGAAGGCCAGGCTAGCCCACTTTACATAATAAAGACTTCTCCACTGCAGCTGCAGGGGGAAGGGATATTACTCAACTCGCCACATGGCATCTGAGAACTCATACCTGGATTCAAAACAGCCTAGAGAGTAGCCCCCTGCATGGCACCATGGGAGTCTGACAACCAATCAGAATACATTTCTTACACAGGAACAGGAAACAGAGAGGTGGGACTGAACAGGCTATAAAAAGCCTAGCAAGCCCCTCTCTCAGCCCTTCTCTTCTTCTCCACCAACATTGAAGCATGTGATCACCTTTTCTGTTCGGGGCTCAAGCCATGTGGCCCTGTCCACCATTAAAACCATCTTTCCAAGCAGCCTCCATGCCTCCAGTGTCTTCTTCCCCACTTGGAGCTGAACCCAGAAGGACATTTCTTTCAACAATGGTGCCCTTTTGCCTGTTTAAATTTCCAACAGTTTGAATTTTAAGTCGGATACATTTTAGGCAATCTCGTGGGGGCTAAATGCCCCTCGCGGGTGACAATCTTTGCAAGGGGATCTTGCCATCAAACCATCTTCAGGGTCATTAAAGATCTAACAGGATTATTAAAAGAGCAGGAGTTCGTTCGTACGTACGTACACACACACACACACACAAAAGTGCATTTTTGTTTTAGTGCCTTGGAGTCAGTGTTTGACTCCTGGCCTGGTTTCTTGGCAAGGTTTTTGGGGAAGTGGTTTCGCAATTCAGCCTTCCTTCCGAGGGCTGAGAAATGAAGGTCAGACTTGTTTGCTTATTTACTTCTTTAAGTGAAATTATTATTGGCGTTATTCCTTCTTGTTAGGGGTTTTTGAGGCTTCGGTCTGTAGGAAGTTATCACCCAGCCCTCTCCCAGAAAAATGAAATATCCTAGGAAATATTGAAAAGGCAGAATATTTCTCTGGATGTCAAAAGAAAGAAACATGTTTTAAAAGACAGAATAGCTGCCTGTAGCTTCCTGCCCATCCCCACTTTGTTAATGGGCCATTAAGAAGGCCAAGCTAGCCCACTTTACATAATAAAGACTTCTCCACTTCAGCTGCAGGAAAGCATGATAATATTGGCCCCAATTGACCACATGGCATCTGAGAATTCATCCATACCTGGATTCAAAACACAGCCTAGAGAGTAGCTCCCTGCATGGCACCATGGGAGTCTGACAACCAATCAGAATACATTTCTTACACAGGAACAGGAAACAGAGAGGTGGGACTAAACAGGGTATAAAAAGCCTAGCAAGCCCCTCCCTCAGCCCTTCTCTTCTTCGCCACCAACATTGAAGCATGTGATCACCTTTTCTGTTCAGGGCTCGAGCCATGTGGCCCTGTCCAACATTAAAACCATCTTTCCAAGCAGCCTCCATGCCTCCAGTGTCTTTTTCCCCACTTGGAGCCGAACCCAGAAGGACATTTCTTTCATCAGGGCTGAATCTAAATGGGATAAAAACCCCTACACAAGTAACACTTGCAAGCTGTAGGATATTAATAAACACCCTTGCTGTAAATCAGAAGGCGTTGTGACGACAGCCTTTTCCGACTAAAGACGGTTTTATTAAAAGGCACACATTTGGCTTATTCTGATTTTGGGCTACGGTAAACGAATGCAGCTTTCAACTCCTTTTAATTCTGCAAAATCACTATAAACGCAACATCTTTAGCAGCACATCCTAGGACAGAGGGTTTTCGCAAACCCTGAATCCTGGTTGGAAAAAAATCAAGAGGTTGCTAATAGATTAATAAAGTTCCCAGGAGATACGCAGCCCCGAACCAGTGTATGGAAAACACCGAGCGGCAGGTGAAGTCCTTTTTTTTAAACCAAAATCTTCAGCCTGTGAAGTTTTCCAGACACTTTTGTGTATGTGAGTACACGAGGGGGGGGGAATGGGGGGGGCAGAGGGGGACAGACGTGCATTTAAATGAAATTGTTTCTTGTTTATGAAAAATTGTTGAGGAATCAAGATAACCTGCCTTCGTCTTTCCTTTCTCCTTTCTTTCTTTCTTTCTTTCCTTTTTTTTCTTCCTTCCTTCCATCCCTCTTTTTCCTTCTTCCCTCTTTTTTCTTTCTCTCTTTCTTTTCTTCATCCCTCCTTCCCTCTCTTTTTCTTTCTTTTCCTCTCTTCCCTTTCTTTTTTCTTTCTTTCCTTTTCACTTATTTGCAGGGCACTTCTATTATCATTTTTACAAATAACTCAAATAACTCACAGCTGGATTTTGTGGCTAAAGTGGCATTCGAACTCAAAGTCTCCTGCTGACGATGCCTAAGGCAGGACTAGAACTCTCTGCCTCCCACTCTTTAAGACCGGTACCTTAATCCCAAGACCAAACTGACATTCTACGTCTATTTTCTCCACTTCCCAGCACGGACTTTAATGTGGTGAAACTTTGCCTAAGTCACAGCTTGGCTGGGAATCTGTCCCTATTAGAAACCCCCATTCCCTTGTTGGGTCTCACATGTAGCCTTGTGCAATGTGCTTTTTGCTTTGCATCTTCGTGTTCCTCTGGACCAGGTTTTCCACCCTTGGCAAAGCTAAGACACATGGGATTCTGTTCCCAGAATTCCCCAGCCAGCAAGCTTTAAGGGGTATAAACTTCGACTCCCAGAATTCCCCAAACTAGTAAGCTTGAAGATGTGTGAACTTCAATTCCCAGAATTCCCCAGCCAGCAAGCTTTAAGGGGTATAAACTTCGACTCCCAGAATTCCCCAAACTAGTAAGCTTGAAGATGTGTGAACTTCAATTCCCAGAATTCCCCAGCCAGCAAGCTTTAAGGTGTATAAACTTCAACTCCCAGAATTCCTCAAACTAGTAAGCTTGAAGATGTGTGAACTTCAATTCCCAGAATTCCCCAGCCAGCAAGCTTTAAGGTGTATAAACTTCAACTCCCAGAATTCCTCAAACTAGTAAGCTTGAAGATGTGTGAACTTCAATTCCCAGAATTCCCCAGCCAGCAAGCTTTAAGGTGTATAAACTTCGACTCCCAGAATTCCCCAAACTAGTAAGCTTGAAGATGTGTGAACTTCAATTCCCAGAATTCCCCAGCCAGCAAGCTTTAAGGTGTATAAACTTCAACTCCCAGAATTCCTCAAACTAGTAAGCTTGAAGATGTGTGAACTTCAATTCCCAGAATTCCCCAGCCAGCAAGCTTTAAGGGGTATAAACTTCGACTCCCAGAATTCCCCAAACTAGTAAGCTTGAAGATGTGTGAACTTCAATTCCCAGAATTCCCCAGCCAGCAAGCTTTAAGGTGTATAAACTTCAACTCCCAGAATTCCTCAAACTAGTAAGCTTGAAGATGTGTGAACTTCAATTCCCAGAATTCCCCAGCCAGCAAGCTTTAAGGTGTATAAACTTCAACTCCCAGAATTCCTCAAACTAGTAAGCTTGAAGATGTGTGAACTTCAATTCCCAGAATTCCCCAGCCAGCAAGCTTTAAGGTGTATAAACTTCAACTCCCAGAATTCCCCAAACTAGTAAGCTTGAAGATGTGTGAACTTCAATTCCCAGAATTCCCCAGCCAGCAAGCTTTAAGGTGTATAAACTTCAACTCCCAGAATTCCCCAAACTAGTAAGCTTGAAGATGTGTGAACTTCAATTCCCAGAATTCCCCAGCCAGCAAGCTTTAAGGTGTATAAACTTCAACTCCCAGAATTCCCCAAACTAGTAAGCTTGAAGATGTGTGAACTTCAATTCCCAGAATTCCCCAGCCAGCAAGCTTTATGAAATATGAACTTCAATTTCCAGAATTCTTTAGCCAGCATGTTTTAAGTGATGTTTTAATGAGTGAACTGGGGGTTTCTGGGAGTTGAGGTCCACACCTTCAAGTTGTCCAAGTTGGGAAATCCTCCTGCTTGAGTAGGGGGCTGGATTAGAAGACCCTCAAGGTCCCTTCCAGCTCCCTCCCTCCCTCCCTCCCTCATTCATTCATTCATTCCTCTGGATCATTCAGTTTCTGTGAAGGGGACAAAAAGCACCTTTTATTGCCTGTTTTCTCTGTTTTCTGCCGGCTGCTCAGCTTTATAAGAGACATAATCCTCCGTTATCCTTTACCTGTATCTGGGTTGTAGCTTTATAGGTAGCTCCACTGTGCAGCTACTCACCGGATAGTGGGAAAGCAACAGGTGCTGAGACACACACACACCCATCATTGATTGATTTTCAAGCTGTTACCCCTGAGGACGTGGACAAGGCCATGGGAGGGAGCTGTAAGTGCCTCCACATGTGTACTGGACCCGTGCCCCTCCTGGCTGGTCGCTAACAGCAGGGAGGTGACACGGGGCTGGATCCAGGCGGTTGTTACCGCCTCCCTTCGGGAGGGGTTCTTCCCCCCCCCCCCCCGCTCTAAAGGCGGCGGTGGTGAGACCCCTTCTGAAGAAGCCATCTTTGGATCCAGCCGTCTTAGACAACTATCGTCCAGTCTCCAACCTCCCCTTTGTGGGGAAGGTTGTTGAGAAAGTGGTAGCCTTTCAGCTCCGGCGGTCCTTGGAGGAAACCGATTATCTAGATCCCTTCCAGTCGGGATTTAGGCCCGGCTACAGCACGGAAACCGCTTTGGTCGCATTGATCGATGATCTCTGGAGAGCCAGGGATGGAGGTTATGCCTCCGTCCTAGTGTTCTTTGACCTCTCAGCGGCCTTCGATACCATCGACCATGGTATCCTTCTGCGACGACTGCAGGAGGTGGGGGTGGGAGGCACTGTCCTACGGTGGTTCTCCTCTTACCTCTTGGACAGGTTGCAGTCGGTGTTGGTCGGAGGGCATAGATCGACCCCTAGGCCCCTGAATTATGGGGTGCCGCAGGTTTTGGTCCTGTCCCCCCTCCTGTTTAATATCTACATGAAGCCGCTGGGTGAGATCATTCGACGGCACGGGATAAAATACCATCAGTATGCGGACGATACGCAGCTGTATCTGTCCACCCCGTGCCAACTCAGTGAAGCGGTTGACGTGATGTGCCAGTGCCTCGAGGCTGATGGGGGTTAACAAGCTTGTACTCAATCCGGATAAGACCGAGTGGCTGGTGTGTTTCCCTCCTACTAATTGGCCAAGTGTTCCATCTCTCAGGCTGGGGGGTCAAACAGTACGCCCCTCAGACAGGGTTCGCAATTTGGGAGTCCTCCTGGACCCACAGCTGACTTTTGACCACCACTTGTCGGCTGTGACCAGGGGGGCATTTGCCCAGGTTCACCTGGTGCACCAGTTGCGTCCCTACCTGAACCGGGAGGCCCTCACAACAGTCACTCGCGCCCTTGTGACCTCTAGACTGGACTACTGCAACGTGCTCTACATGGGGCAGCCCTTGAAGAGCATTCGGAGACTTCAGCTTGTCCAGAATGCAGCCGCGCGAGCGATTGTGGGTGCACCTCGGTTCACCCACGTAACACCTATCCTCCGCGAGCTGCACTGGCTGCCTATTGGTCTCCGGATACGCTTCAAGGCGCTAGTCGTCACTTATAAAGCCCTTCATGGTATTGGACCTGGGTACTTGAGAGACCGCCTGCTGCCAATTACCTCCACTAGACCGATTAGATCCCACAGATTAGGCCTCCTCCGAATTCCATCCGCCGGCCAGTGTCGACTGCCGACTACCCGGAGGAGAGCCTTCTCTGTGGCTGCTCCGACCCTCTGGAACGAACTCCCCGTGGAGATTCGAACCCTCACCACCCTCCAGGCCTTCCGCATAGCCCTCAAAACCTGGCTGTTCCGACAGGCCTGGGGCTAAAGAGCTGTTGCCCCCGTCTTGAATGGTATGACTGTTGTGTGTTTTTAAACTATGCATTGTTATGTTTCGTTTTTTAATTTTTTGTCTGTACCCCCCTTCCCTGATTTGAATTGTGAGCCGCCCTGAGTCCCCTTCGGGGGAAAAGGGCAGCATATAAATATAATAAAATCCAAATCCAATCCAATCATGCTTGGGAAAAGACACCCTGCCCAATGCATCCTTGGCCCATTTAAACTCTATTATTCTTGCATGTCTTTAAATCTGATTTATTCTGAGCAATCGCTGATCTTTATTCATTGATTCTTCTCTTTGGTTATTGGTGTTTGTTTTTTTAAAAATCAGACGGGGTCTTCCTGGAATGGGGCAGTGGGAAGCCCCCCACCCCTCTCCTAGAAGAATGAAATATTTTGGGAAACATTAAAAAGGTAGAATATTATATTCCCCCCCCCCACAAAAAAAAAGAAATGTAGAGACATGTTTTTAGAGGCAGAAAGCAGGCCCAGTCCTTCTTAATAGCCCACCGCAGATGCCAGCACTTAAGGAGATAAAGAGTTTATTGAAAGAGGAAGTATATAGATAGCTCCCATTCATAAGCAAAGCAAATACTGCAGGGAGAAATCCATTCAAGAGAGGATATTTCGAAACGCCTTGGCAGAATGGTGGGATTAGAACAAGCAGCCCCATCATCCAAGATCCGACACAGGACGAAAGCCATTAGCCACCAAGGGAATTGGCCAACAGCCTTTCAGAATACAAAGGGCCCTTTCGTTGCACAATCCCCAGAACAGTTCAAACTTCAAAGTCACAGAACCCTATAAAGATTCATCTGCTCCTTCAATTGTTTCTCAGCTGACCCAGAACTTTGTGGTTGTCTTCTATAAGCTTTCCTTCCATGTTGTTTCCAGCGTCTCTCTCCCAGGTTGGGAACTGGAATTGGACATTTCCTGCAACAGGGCAATTCATAAATCTGCTTTAAACCAGTGGTATCCAACCTTGGCTATTTTAAGTCCTGTGGACTTCAACTCCCAGAATCCCCAGGTCTTAAAAGTTCCGTAGGTTGGACATTCCTGCCTTAAATAATCCACTTTTAGGGCTGATGACATTTTAACTCCTTTTTGTCTTTCTTTCTTCCTTTTTCTTTCTTTTCTTTTCTTTCCATTTTCTTCCCACTTCCTTTCCTTTCCCCTTTTCCTTCCTTCCTTTTTCTCTTTCTTTCTTTCTTTCTTTCTCTTTCTTTCTTTCCTGGTTTCCTTTTTTTTTCCGTTTCCTTTTCTTTCCCTCTTTCTTTCTTTCTTTCTTTTTCTCTTTCTTTCCCCTTTCCTTCCTTCCTTCTTTCATTTTTCTTTCATCTTCCTTTCCTTCCCCCTTTCTTTCTTTTCTTTTATTTTCTTTCCATTTTCTTCCCACTTCCTTTCCTTTCCCCTTTTCCTTCCTTCCTTTTTCTCTTTCTTTCTTTCTTTCTTTCTTTCTCTTTATTTCTTTCCTGGTTTCCTTTTTCTTTCCGTTTCCTTTTCTTTCCCTCTTTCTTTCTTTCTTTCTTTCTTTTTCTTTCTTTCTCTTTCTTTCCCCTTTCCTTCCTTCCTTCTTTCATTTTTCTTTCATCTTCCTTTCCTTTCCCCTTTCTTTCTTTCTTTCTTTCTTTCTTTCTTTCTTTCCTTTCCCCTTCTTTCCTTCCTTCCTTCCTTCCTTACCCCTTCCTTTTCTTTTCCTATCCCCTTTCCCCTTTCTTTCTTTCTCTTTCTTTCTTTCCTTCCTTCATTCCTTTGCTTTCTTTTCTTTTTTTTTTCTTTTTCTATTTTTGGGTTTCCACGTTGCACAACTCCTCCCGCCCAATCTGCAAAATCTCCCCGCAAGCAACACACACAGCCACTTCCTCTCCGGAGAAGGACATTTCGCCTACTTTTTTTTTTTTTTTTTGCAACCGACAAAAAAACGGCGTTCCTCGATTCACCCGGGAAAAGTTCGAGCGGCGTTCAGACGACCCTGGGTGACCCAAAGTTTCTTTAGCACGTGTGAATTGAACACGGGCCGGGAGGCTATAAAAAGGTGGGTAAGCTTGCAACGATGCCTCGGGTGGATTTCCAACCCCCGGAGAGTTGGGATCAGCTCGGGATTGAATTAATTAACCAGGGATTGATTGATTGATTGATTGAGTTAGTTAGTTAGTTAGTTAGTTAGTAGGGGAGGGGGGAATACAGTGAATCGGGTGCAACTACAAGCATACGAGGCGGGGACTCCAAAGTAGATAAACTGGGTTTAAACCTTTGGTTCATTCAAGCTTGGATCAGACCCGCTGGGGGGACTTTGGCGTGTTTCAAAAGCTGGGGAGGCACCCCAATTTCAGGGCGGCTTTCACGGGCGGCTTTTTTTTGGGGGGGGATACTCCTCCCCCCCTCTCCCCCCCCATCCCCACGGTGCATGAAAGCAAGCCTCAAGTTCCCCGGCTGGGCAAGGTAAGAGAGTGAAGCTTGCAGACGTTTCATAACCCAACTAGGGAACATCACCAGTGCTAGAAGGGAGAGGGGGAAGAGGAGGCGGAGGAGGAAGAGGAGGAGGAGAGGGAGGAGAGAACTGGGGGGGGGGGTCCTCTCCTTGCAGAGAGTGAAGCTTTTCCTGCCCTTCGGCGCCAGGTAGACTGCTCCTGCCGCTGGAGGCTCCGCATGGGGGAGGAGGGGGCAAAAGGAGGGAGGATCGTTCTACGGCAGGAGCTGAGTTGCGGGCAGAGGGTGCATGAAAGCAAACACCCCCCCCCCCAAGTTCCCCAGGGCCAGGTAGACTGCTCCTGCCTCTGGGGGCTCCGCATCGCGGGAGAGAGGGGGGGTGCTAGTCACGGGCAGCAGCTGAGTTGCGGGGCAGAGGGTCCATGAAAGCAACCCCCCAAGTTCCCCGGCTGGGCAAAGTAAGCCTCTCCCTGCGCCAGGTAGACTGCTCCTGCCGCTGGAGGCTCCTCATCGGGGGAGAGACGTGCGGGAGGAGGGACGATCTCGGGCAGCAGCCGAGTTGCAGAGCCTCGGGGGGGGGGGAAGGAGGGAGGGAGCCACAAACTACAACTCCCAGAGTCCTTTTCCTTCCTCCCCTCCCCTTGTCCTCCCCCCCCCCCCGCTTCTTTCGCACCTGAAGAGCAGCCCCGCCTGCAGCGCCGCGGAGCTCCCCCTCCCGATGCCTCCCCCGCCTCTCGGGCCCGCCAGCGCCCCCGGGCCCAGCTGGGGAGGGTCCCGCTGCAGCCCCGCCTGCAGCCGCCGCCTCCTCCTCCTCCTCCGCCGCCTCGCCCGAGCCAGCTCGGGCTGCGGCTCCTGCTCCTGCCGGGCGTAAACAAGCCGGAGCCCCGCGCACCTGCGGCCGCCAAGAGCGGCGCCCCGAGCCAGGTGAGTGAGTGGCCGTCACCGCAGAGCGGCAGGTGGGCGGCCGGGCGGCTCTGGAGCGGTCTGCTCTGCCTGGGAAGTTGGCAGCCGGGGCCGGAGGGGCTGGGACGGGCTGGGGGGCTGCGGGGAGTTGGGGGTCCCGGCTGTGGGACGGAGGGGGGGGGGAGGCGCCCCTTGGAAAGTTGCTCCGCTTCCCAAAGTCAACCGGGAGCCCCGCTTTTCCTCCTCCGGCAGGGTCTGGAAAGGGTCCCCTGCGCACACAGACACACACAGATACATACATACACACACATATAGACACGCACGCACAATCACAAAGTGTCTGTGTGTGAGAGAGACAGACAGACACAGGTAGTTACACAAACACAGAGACCCCCCCACACACAGAGAGACACAGTGAGTGAGAGAGAGACAGTCACACAAATGGAGTGACATGCATACAAACACACACAGACACACACAGAGATAGATATACAGAGTCACACAAAACACACAGACTCAGGCACACAGCGAGTGGGAGAGACAGATACATACAGAGTCACACAGCATGACAACACACACACACCCATAGAGAGAATGACAGACAGACAGACACACAGATGCACACAGACTCTCTCTCTCACTCTCTCTCTCTCTTACACACACACACAAAGACACACTCAGAGAGACGGATACACACAGACACGCAGTGAGAGAGAGAGAGACACACACACACAGAATTACACAAACAGAGAGGGACAGCCAGTCACACACAGACACACACTCACACTCACACACGCACATACACACAAAGAGAGAGAGAAAGACAGAGACATCCAGACTCGCAAAGACGCACAAAGATAAAGACACACAAACAGAGTGACAGCCAGAAATTCGCACAAAGAGAAAGGCAGAGATATATACAAGACTCACAAACACACACAAACACAAACACAGAGAGATTCAGGGACACGGACACACACACACACACACCCTTCGCTGCAGACCCGGCGGAGCGAGAAGCGTGGCGCGATCCTTTGGGCTGGATACCAGCTGCGTGCCCCTCTTCTCCGCGAGTCGCTCTCCTTGTTCTTTTGCTTTTCACATTTCACTGTGTCCTCCCTCCGAGGAGTTGAACGGTTCTTAAACAAACCACAACTCTGTGGTTAAGCGAGACGTTTGTTAAGCGAGTTTTTGCCCCGTTTTACCACCTTCCTTGCCAGAGTGATTTAAGTGAATCGCCGCAGTTGTTAAGTTAGTCACACGGTCGTTAAGCGAATCTGGCTTCCCGATGGACTTTGCTCGTCAAACGGTCGTAAAAGGGGATCACGTGACCTCATCCCCCCCCCCCGGGACACCGTCGTAAATATGAGTCAGTTGCCAAGCGTCGGAATTTTGTTCGGGTGACCACGGGGGATGCTGCGACGGTCGTTAAGCGTGAAAAGTGGTCCTTGACTCTGAGTCACTTTTTTCAACGCCGTCGTACCTCCGGACGGTCACTAAATGAATGCTTGTGAGTCTGCCTGCATTCTGAGGATACCCAGTGATGTATCTCTGCTCCGGGCCAATTCCAGAATCGCCTCTTATGGCCTTCTCCCGGTGTTTGGACGCTGTGTGGGTCTTGGCGGGCGTCAGATTGAGTGGCTTTGGGGATTCAGGCCTTCTCATTCTAGGACAGCGTTTCTCAATCTTGGCGACTTTTCAGTCCTGTGGACTTCAACTCCCAGAATCCCCCAGCCAGCTGGCACATCACCACACCAACTTCCTTGAGCTATGATGGCGCAGTGGTTAGAGTGCAGTAGTGCAGGCTGCTTCTGCTGCCTGCAATTTGGCAGTTCACGCTTGTACTCGATCCAGATAAGACCGAGTGGCTGGTGTGTTTCCCTCCTACTAATTGGCCAAGTTTTCCATCTCTCAGGCTGGGGGGTCAAACAGTAGGCCCCTCAGACAGGGCTCGCAACTTGGGAGTCCTCCTGGATCCACAGCTGACTTTAGAACATCACTTGTCGGCTGTGACCAGGGGGGCATTTGCCCAGGTTCGCCTGGTGCACCAGTTGCGTCCCTACCTGAACCGGGAGGCCCTCACAACAGTCACTCATGCCTTTGTGACCTCTAGACTGGACTACTGCAACGTGCTCTACATGGGGCAGCCCTTGAAGAGCATTCGGAGACTTCAGCTTGTCCAGAATGCAGCCGCGCGAGCGATCATGGGTGCACCTCGGTTCAGCCATGGAACACCTATCCTCCGCGAGCTGCACTGGCTGCCTATTGGTCTCCGGATACGCTTCAAGGCGCTAGTTGTCACTTATAAAGCCCTTCATGGTATTGGACCTGGGTACTTGAGAGACCGCCTGCTGCCAATCACCTCCACTAGACCGATTAGATCCCACAGATTAGGCCTCCTCCGAATTCCATCCGCCGTCCAGTGTCGACTGGCGACTACCCGGAGGAGAGCCTTCTCTGTGGCCGCTCCAACCCTCTGGAACGAACTCCCCATGGAGATTTGAACCCTCACCACCCTCCAGGCCTTCCGCAAAGCCCTTAAAACCTGGCTGTTCCGACAGGCCTGGGGCTAAAGAGCTTTTGCCCCCCCCCTCGAATGGTATGGTTGTTGTGTGCTTTTAAATTGTGTATTGTTATGTTCGTCTTTTTATCCCCTGTCTGTATCCCCTTCCCTGACTTGAATTGTGAGCCGCCCTGAGTCCCCTTCGGGGAAAAGGGCGGCATATAAATGTAATAAATCTAATCCAATCCAATCCAGTTTGAATCCCACCAGGCACAAAGTTGACTCAGCCTTCCGTCCTTCCAGGGTGCGTAAAATGAGGACCCAGATTGTTTGGGACAAGAGGCTGACTCCGTAAAACTGCTTAAAGAGGGGCCGTAAAGAACTGTGAAGTGGTATATAAGTCTAAGGGCTATTGCTATTGTCATTTTCCTCCCTTATCCCCCCTCCCCCCCAATCAGACCTCGTGGTTTATTAATTTATTAATTAAATTTTTATCTGATTTTTATGTCTTTATAAACTACGTTTGGCAGGACTTCTGTCTTGAGGGCACCCAACCAGAAGTGGGTCCCTACCGGTTCGGCCAGATCTGCCACACCCCCGAACCGCTCCCCCGGTCCCCGCCATCATCTTGTTTTTGAGTTCTGCGCATGAGCACAACAATTTTAATTGAACTGTGCATGCACTTAACATGCGCACGAGCGAACCGGCAGTACAGCCATCCAGAACGCACCCTTGCAGCCAAGCCAAGGAACCTTATCCCTCCTTCTGTTCCCTAAGTTGCCAGGACCTTATTATGGCGCCCAGCCTGGTGGGGGTTAATTTTATCTCAAGTGGCAGGGAAAGTGGGCAGAATGGCCATTGCACGGGCCCCGTTGGTTCTGTAAAATTGTGTGCGGCTCTCATCATGCTTGCAAAGCTCACTTGAGGTTTGCAGTATTTTCATACCAAAAATATATTTAAAAACAAAACAGGAATTAAGAAGAGTCTTGCACAACATGGTTTTAATCCATGCGAGACGAGGCTGCTTCCTCCTGCACCCAACATTTGAGCCCTGTCTTCTTCTTCTGCCCTGAGCACGGAAGATTGCAGGGAAAGGGGAGCTGAATTTCCCAGGGGTGTCTCTTCCATGCGCGGGACACAGGATACGCCCCCCCCCCAAAAAACACGGTTTTTCAGGATGGAAAGAGAGCGGTGGACTTTATTGTCCCCATCAAAAAAAATCTGAATTTTTAAAAAAAGACTGATCATTGAAGGAGGAAATGAAACTGTTCTGAACTCTGCTCGGAGTGGAAGAAGGCTAGTAAAGAGCCTCGAGGGCTAAGGAGGGTTAAGGAGCTGATTCCTTGTTCCTTCAAAATCCTCCAAAGAGCATCTGTAGGGTCCTTGGTGCTCTCTGAGCTTGGTGGTTTCCTTGCAGACGTTTCATAACCCAACTAGGGAACATCATCAGTGCTAGAAGGGAGAGGGGGAAGAGGAGGCAGGGGAGGAAGAGGAGGGGGAGGAGAGGACTGGGGGGTCCTGGGTGCTCTGAGCTGGGTGGTTTTCTTGCAGATGTTTCATGGCCCAACTAGGCAACATCATCAGGGCTAGAAGGGACAGGGGTTTGCGGAGAGGAGGAGGAGGAGGAGGAGGAGGAGGAAGAGGAAGAGAACTGTGAGGCCCTTGGTGCTCTCTGAGCTTGGTGGTTTCCTTGCAGATGTTTCATAACCCAACTAGGGAACATCATCAGTGCTAGAAGGGAGAGGGGGAAGAGGAGGCAGAGGAGGAAGAGGAGGAGGAGAGGGAGGAGAGAACTGGGGGGTCCTTGGTGCTCTCTGAGCTTGGTGGTTTCCTTGCAGATGTTTCATAACCCAACTAGGGAACATCATCAGTGCTAGAAGGGAGAGGGGGAAGAGGAGGAGGGGAAGGAAGAGAAGGAGGGGAGGGAGGAGAGGACTGGGGGGTCCTGGGTGCTCTCTGAGCTTGGTGGTTTCCTTGCAGACGTTTCACAACCCAACTAGGTAACATCATCAGTGCTAGAAGGGAGTGGGGTGTGTGGGGAGACGGAGAAGGAGGACAGTGGACTCCTTGGTGCTCTCTGAGCTTGCTTGTTTTCCTGCAGACATTTCATGACCTAACTAAGTAACAATATCAGAGCTAGGAAGAAGTGGGGTGTGTGGGGAGGAGGAGCATCATCATCTGTGGACTTCTTGGTGCTCCTGAGCTTGGTGGTTTTCTTGGAGACGTTTCATGACCTAACTTGGTAACATCATCAGTGTAGAAGGGAGTGGGGTGTGTGGGGAGGAAGAGGACTGTGGGGTCCTTGGTGCTCTCTGAGCTCGGTTGTTTTCTTGGATACGTTTCATGACCCAATTAGGTAACCTCATCAATACCAGGAAGGGTGGGGTTTGCTGCCTGTCTATATACAGTGACCCGCCCTGCCATTTTGGAGTGGGAGTGTGTGGCCTTCTCTTTGGAAGTCCATTGATTGTTTTCTGCTTCGTGGTTTGTCTGGAACCAACAGAAGAGAAGTTGTGTAGCTCAGGGCTGAGCTGTGAAGCCCCCCGGTGCTCTCTGAGCTGGTCTCTTTTCTTACAGACATTTCATGACCCAGCTAGGCTACATCATCAGTGCTAGAAAGGAGCGGGGTTGCTTTTATATACTAGTGGCTTGCCCACTGGGTGTTGGTGGGAGGGGGTTCCTTGATTAAGTTGTTGCTTGCTGTTTGAGTTGGCAGTTCCTTAAGAGGGCTGTTGTTTACTGCTCGATTGTTGCCATCATATTAATTTAGTGTTAATCTCTGCTTACCTAATTGGGTAATAAAATGTCTGCAACCAAACATCCAACCTGAGAGATCTCGAAGGACCCCACAGCCCAGCCCTGAGCTACAAAGATTTTCTCTTATTGGTGGTCTGCCTGCCTGCCTGCCTGCGTGTCTGTCTGTCTGTCTGTCTCATAGAGATAATCTCTATATGAGTGTCTCTCTCTATCTTTGTCTATCTATCTTACTCTATCTTACTCTATTTGTATATCTATCTATCTCTGTCTGTTGCTCTCTCTCTGTCTCTCGCTCTCTCCATCTATCTCTATTTATCTGCCTATATCTATCTATCTATCTGTGTCTATCTATCTATCTATCTATCTATCTATCTATCTATCTATCTATCTATCTATCTATCTCTATATGCCTAGCTCTGTCTCTCTCTCTCTCTCTCTCTGTCTGTCTATCTTATCTCTATCTTTATCTATCTGTATCTGTTTGTATATCTATCTATCTCTGTCTCTGTTCCTCTCTCTCTGTCTCTCGCTCTTTCCTCTATCTATCTATCTATCTATCTATCTATCTATCTATCTATCTATCTATCTCTATCTCTATCTCTATCTCTATCTCTATCTCTATCTCTATATGCCTAGCTCTGTCTCTCTGTCTCTATCTCTCTCTGTTTATATATCTCTATCTCTTTATCTATCTCTATCTATGTATCTATTTGTATATCTATCTATCTCTTCTATCTCGTCTCTCTATCTCTCTGTTGCTCTCTCTCTGTCTCTTGCTCTCTCCCTCTATCTCTATCAGTCTGTATCTATCTATCTATCTATCTATCTATCTATCTATCTATCTATCTATCTATCTATCATCTATCTATCTCTATCTACCTCTATATGCCTAGCTCTGTCTCTCTGTCTCTCTCTCTCTGCCTGTCCGTCTGTCTTATATATCTCTATCTCTCTATTATCTATCTATCTATCATCTATCTATCTATCTATCTATCTATCTATCTATCTATCTATCTTTTTACCTCTATCTCTCTATTATCTATCTATCTATCATCTATCTATCTATCTATCTATCTATCTATCTATCTATCTATCTATCTATCTATCTATCTTTTTACCTTTCTATCTATCTCTAATTAACTAACTAACTAACTAACTAACTAACTATTATTTAGATTAATATTAAACCAATACTCAGGCAGCATCAATGCTTATAGGGCAAGCCACTTACTGTTTATATATAAGCAGAGCGGAATCCCTCCTCCTCCTAGTCTTGATGATGTTACCTTGTTTGGGTAATGAAACGTCTGCCAGAAAACAACCAGGCTCAGGGAGCACAAAGGACTTCCCAGTTCAACCCTGAGCTGCAAAGATTCTCTTTTATTGGCGGTCTGCCTGCCTGCCTGCCAGCCTGACTCCCATCTCCCCTCCCCCCCTTCTCTCATGCGTGGAAGGCATGCCCTTCCCTCCTGCAGACTCTCGTCTCGGTCTAATTAGCTGTCCCAAGTGCTCAAGGACTGTAATGTGTTTTAATAGCTGGGCTGGGTGGCCGAGGGCGCCTTCTAATCTGCCTGCCTGCCGTTTCCCCCAGCTCTGTAATTGTCGGGGGGCTGCAGGAGCAAAATGAGCAGATGCTTGCTCTTGGGGGCTGCAATTACTCTCCTTCATCCAGGGGGCTGGGGACAGGGAGGGGAGAGAGGCTCTCTTCCGTGTGGGAGCCTGTCCTGCTTCTCTGAGAGGGGGGGGGGAGTCAATTGTCACTGGGAGGGTCTGTGCAGTGTTCAATTCGTGCTTTTACCATAAGTCTCACATCTGCACCTCTATAACTGTCTGCTTTGGCTCCGCAACCAAATAAAGACAATAGCAATAGCAATAGCAGTTAGACTTATATACCGCTTCATAGGGCTTTCAGCCCTCTCTAAGCGGTTCCACCACAAAACCGTGGTAGACAAAAGCGCGCTCGACGAAAGCGCGTACGTGACGTCATCACAGCGCGACGAAAACATCGCGCTGTGATCGATAAATGTAAAAATAAAGCGAAAACCTTACCCTAACCCCCCCAAACCTAACCCTAAACCTAACCCTAAACCTAACCCTTAACCTAAGCCTAAATCTAACCCTAAACCTAACCCTTAACCTAACGCTAAACCTAACACTAACCTTTAACCTAACGCTAAACGTAAACCTAACGCTCTAAACCTAACCCTAACCCTTAACCTAACCCTAACCCTAAACCTAACCCTTACCTTTATGTGAATCGGCTTGCTTTAATTTTATTTTTATTTCAATTTTTAATTTTTTTCATCGCGCTGTGATGACGTCAAATGCGCGCTTTCGTCGACCGCGGTTTTGACGGGTCACGCTCTAAGTGGTTTACAGAGTCAGCATATTGCCCCCAACAACAATCCGGGTCCTCATTTCACCCACCTCGGAAGGATGGAAGGCTGAGTCAACCTTTGAGCCGGTGAGATTTGAACCGCCGAACTGCAGATAGCAGTCAGCTGAAGTGGCCTGCAGTACTGCACCCTAACCACTGCGCCACCTCGGCTCAATAGACAGACACACAGACTTCAAGGGATGGTTTGGATTGCAGGGGAAAAAATCCATGGCTGCCAACCTGCCTTCCATCGAGGGCCTGCCCGCTGCACGAGTCAAAGGGGGGGGGGGGGCGCGTGAAAATACTTACAGACCCCTTCGCATCCTGGACATGCATTGTTTCACCTCCTGCCCTCAAAACCACATTAGAGATCCGTGGTAGCGAACCTGTGGCATGCGTGCCAGAGGTGGCACGCCGAGCCCTCTCTGTGGGCACACACACACTTCTGCCACTTCTGCTTTTCATGTGCGCCGCCCAGCTGGTCTTCACAGCCTGAAAAATGCCCCCCCCCCCCCAAATGCCATTTTCCAAGCTGTTTTGGGGGGCTTTTTCGGGCTGTTTTCAGGCCGTTGTTTAGGCTCGCAAAACAGCTGGAAAATGGCCCGGAAAACAGCTGGAAAACTGCCAGTGCTTCGGCATGCACACACGCATGTTCTGATTTGGGCATTCGGTGCCGAAAAGATTTGCCATCCCTGTTATGGCTAGAGCACCAGAATAACTAGGCACAAGGACAGTTTTCCCCTCCCCACCATGTCCTCCCTTTGCTAAGCAACTCATTCCCACAACACTATCAAACTATTTACTAAGACTGTATTACTATTATTCTTCTCATCCTTCCTAGTAGCTGCCTCTTCCTACTTATGGCTATAAAACCACGTTGCTTGTATCTTTCAATTTATATTGATTTTATTTATTTCCTAGTGTGATTTTGATTGCTAATTTAGTCTCCCATGACTATCGCGAAGTGGTGCATCAAATGGTTCTTTTTTTTCTTTTGAATTTATTTTATTGTTTTAGTTAAACAAAAACACACACACAAAAAAAAAGAATCATCTTTCATTACATCTTTGTAGAAAGCGTATCGATTGGTTACAAATATATTCCGTGCGTTTCTTCCCCCATCCTTATATATATATATATACTTCATTCAAATCGAGTTGTGCGTTTAAAGTCAAGAAAGAAAAATTGTGTATTTTACTATCCCTGTACCACAATTCTCATTTAATTACCATTATTTGAACATGTTTTTTATCTAGAATCATTTATATTTAAAGGCACAACCACCTACTGGCATTCATTTGCAGTTTCAATAGATCTCCTATAACATTGCACCTTTATGACATATTCTAAAACAAATTCAGTTAAGTAAGATATCTAAGCATTTCCCCCCCCCCATAACACAATGAATGTATTTATGATGACTATGATTGTGATTTATCGCTTGTATCTTTTATGCACGCTGAGAGCTCATAGCAATAGCAGTTAGACTTATATACCGCTTCACAGGGCTTTCAGCCCTCTCTAAGCGGTTTACAGAGTCAGCATATTGCCTCCAACAACAATCCGGGTCCTCATTTTACCCACCTCGGAAGGATGGAAGGCTGAGTCAACCCTGAGCCGGTGAGATTTGAACCGCCGAACTGCAGATAGCAGTCATCTGAAGTGGCCTACAGTACTGCACCCTACCTCGACTCCTACAGCAGAATGTACAGCTAGAATGAAGGAACGTTGCTAGTAGACGAAAAGAACCACATGAATAGAGTTTCAGACACTGCCAGTAAAAAGAAGTAGCTTTACTACTACTAATAGCTTCACAAGCAGTGATAGTAGATATTTGTCCAAACACAATTCAAAGAACAAACAATTGCTTACAGTCGCAGTTCACGTTCCAGTCATCAAGCGAGCAAGTAGTTATAGGGAGAGGGCCTTCTCTGTAGCTGCCCTGGCCCTCTGGAATGAACTGCCCCTTGAAATCCGGACCCTCCCCACTCTCTCGGCCTTCCGAAAGTCTGTTAAGACATGGCTGTTCCGGCAGTCCTGGGGCTGCTGATCTCTGATTGAGCTCCAGCCCCACTAAGATCGAGTGCATGTTGTGCCTTGTTTTAATTTGTTCAGTTTTATATTTTAAATTTTTAATATCTTCTTTTTTTAAAACTGTCTTTTATGTAAGACGCCCGGAGTCCTCCGAGATTGGGCGGCATACAAATCTATTAAAATTGACAAATTGACAAATCAAGCATAGGACAAGCAGAGAGAGAGTGAGCTTTCCTGACTCCCTCTTATTGTAAAGTTAATTACAGCTGATTGTAAAGTTAATTACAGCTGATAAGTACGTTCACCCATTTAAAGCAACAGCGACCATTTGTTATTGTATACGAATCTATATTGCCTACCCAACACTAGGAATATACTCCCAACAGAAACTAATCAAGGAGAGAAGCAACTTGGAATTAAGGGGAAACATAACGGCGAGGACAATTAACCAGTGGAACAGACGTTGCCTCCAGAAGTTGTGGGTGCTTCAATACTGGAGATTTTGAAGAAGAGACTGGACAGCCACTTGTCTGAAATGGTAGAGGGTCTCCTGCTTCAGCAGGGGCCGGACTAGAAGACCTCCAAGGTGCCTTCCAACGCTGTTATTCTGTTATTTAATGTGTGGAAGCTTCTCAGAGGGATCGACCTAGAATTAAGGAGAAATTTCCTGACAGTGAGAGCAATTAACTTGCCTCCAGGAGTTATGGGTGTTCCATCCCTGGAGGTTTTTAAGAAGAGATTACCTGTCCAATCACCTGTCTGAATTGGTATAAGGCAGTGTTTCTCAACCTTGGCGAGTTTAAGACGAATGGACTTCAACTCCCAGAATTCCCCCAGCCAGTGGAATTCTGGGAGTTGAAGTCCACTAGTCTTAAACTCGCCAAGGTTGAGAAACACTAGTATAAGGTTTCTTGTTTGAGAAGAGGGTTGGACTAGAAGATCTCCAAGGTCCTTTCCAGCTCTAGTCTATTCTCTCCATTAGGTTGGGTCCTTCCTCAGTTTCTTCCTCTGACTGTTGAGCCCCTGGGGGCTCCTGCCTCTCTTCTCTAATTCTTTTCCTTCTTCCCCCCAAGGCCATTTCCACATTCCTTTACAGTCTCCGGGCCCTTCACCTCAAAGCTGAACTCCCGGAAACCCTTCAAGGCAGCAAAACGGGTGGTTGTGTGGCTGGAAAGACACACCTTGAAGCCACAACTGGCTTCTCTGCCTGGGATCCACTCCTGCAAAGACGCTTCAAGGAAGTGTGTGTTGCGATTGTGTTTTCTTCGCAGAGCCAGCCTGCAACGCTGCGAAATCCACCTGGTGCAAACAGGGTTAATTTGATCCAAACCTGGCTCTCCAAAGACACATCGGCTGCTCATCTTTTTCTGGCCCCCGACACGGTTTTTCAACTTCTCCCAAGCAGGAAAACGTTTTCCCCCTCTTTCTCCTTCCGAAATTGCCCTCTCATTCGTTCCTTGCCAAAATTCAGACCTCGAGGTCGGATGGTAGCCAATCAGAGTAGCCGGTGTGGTTTCACCATCGGTGGTTGGTGATGATTCTTCGGTTCCACAATTTAGTGTGCAGTAATGACTTCCTGGCCTCAGGTGAACCCTAAGGACTTACAAGGAACTAATTATAACTTTTTTAGGATTTTTATTTTATTTTTTTAACCTGTTGCGCATTAGGTGAGGCAGGCTGGAAGGAAGGAAGCAGGGAACAAGAGAATAGAATAGGAGTTGGGAAGGGCCTTGGAGGTCTTCTAGTCCAACCCCTGGCTTAGGCAGGAAATAGCCTTTTAACTGTCCCGTGTCCATTTCTAATCCCCCTTAGAAGGAAGTTAAAATATAAACTTTCTCTAGTGCAGTGTTTCTCAACCTTGGCAACTTGAAGATGTCTGGACTTCAACTCCCAGAATTCCCCAGCCAGCATTTGGGAGTTGAAGTCCAGACATCTTCAAGTTGCCAAGGTTGAGAAACACTGCTCTAGGCTGTGTTCTGAATCCAGGTTTGGTTGAGTTCTCAGATGCCATGTGGTCAGTTGGGGCCAATATTATCATGCTTTAACCCCATCCCCTTGGAGCTGAAGTGGATAAGTCTTTATTATGTAAAGGGACTAGCTTGGCCTGCTCTAGTGGTTAAGGTGGCTCAGTGGCTAAGCTTGTCAATCAGAAAGGTCACCCAACACCCTTAATCAGCTCTAGAGAAAACTTTTTAAAAGTTTGCATTTAGTCCACTCGGCTGAAACTCACTCTGGGGAGAAGGTATAAACTTATAAGAACTGCGATAGAAATATTGTTCAGGTAGTCCTCGAGTTACGACCACGATCGAGCCCCTCCCAAATGTGTGTCGCTAAGTGAGTTTGTCCCGCTTTACAACTTTTCTTGCCGCACTTGTCAAGGGAAGCCCTGCAGTCGTTAAATATAGTGACACGGTTGTTAAGTGAATCTCACGGACTTGGCTTGGTCGCAAAAGGGGATCGCGTGACCCCGGGACATTGCAAGCGTCGTAAGTGTGAGTTATTGTCAAGCAGCCGAATGTAAATCACGTGGCCGCGGGGGATGCTGCAATGGTCGTAAGTGTGAACAATGGTCGTAAGTGTGAACAATGGTCGTAAGTCGCTTTTCTCAGTCCCTTTGTGATTTCAGATGGCCACTAAGAGGACTGTTGTAAGTTGAGGACTTCCTGTATAGGAAATCACAGGTTAACTAGCCCAGATCTCCCACAAAATTCCTGATTAGCAGCCTCTGAAATCCTTTAAACTTACAGCAAACCTTATTAATTTAAAACTTATTTCAAATTGTAAACACACACAAGCAAACACACAAAACTCAATTAACACAAAGTAAACATAATTATAGAATATAATTATAGAAAAGGGATGCGGCGGCTCAGTGGCTAAGAAGCTGAGCTTGTCGATCAGAAAGGTCAGCACTTCGGCGGTTCGAATCCCTAGCGCCACGTAACGGAGGGAGCTCCCGTGATTTGTCTCAGCTTCTGCCAACCTAGCCGTTCGAAAACATGTAAAAATGCAAGTGGAAAAATAGGAGTCACCTTTGATGGGAAGGGAACCGTGTTCCGTGCGCCTTTGGCGTTTAGTCATGTCAGCCATATGACTACAGAGACATCTTCGGTCAGCGCTGGCTCTTCGGCTATGAAACAGAAATGAGTACCGCCCCCTAGAGTCGGGAATGACTAGCACATATGTGCAAGGGGAACTTTTACCTTTACCTTTAGTGGTTAAGGCACCAGGCTAGAAAAATGGAGATTGTGAGTTGTAGTGGTGCCTTAGGTGGCGAGGTGGCGCAGTGGTTAAATGCAGCACTGCAGGCTACTTCAGCTGACTGCAGTTCTGCAGTTCGGCTGTTCAAATCTCACCGGCTCAGGGTCGACTCAGCCTTCCATCCTTCCGAGGTGGGTAAAATGAGGACCCGGATTGTTGTTGGGGGCAATATGCTGACTCTGTAAACCGCTTAGAGAGGGCTGAAAGCCCTATGAAGCGGTATATAAGTCTAACTGCTATTGCTATTGCTATATGATAATAGGAACCTGTTGCTTGTTGATATTTCCAACATTTCGCACGAAAGCCGACTGGGTGTCTTTGGGCTGGTCACTGGGAGACAGTGAGTTCTAGTTCCACATTAGGCACGAAAGCCAACTGGGTCTCTTTGGGCCGGTCACCAGGAGACAGTGAGTTCTAGTTCCACATTAGGCACAAAGTGACTTCCGGTTTGCTTGTAGGGTCGTTTTTTTGTCCTCCGGAAGGCCCCTGAAAGCTCTGGAGGGCTTAAACCGGCCCTATGAGCAAACTGGAAGTCTGTTCCCAAACTTCCAGTTTGCCCGTAGGGCCAGTTTTTTGCGCTCCGGAGGCTTCAGGGAAGCTCCTGAAGCCTCCAGGGGGTGGGGAGGTGCGTGGGAGGCTGTTTTCGCCTTTCCCAGGCTCCTATAAAGCCTCTGGAGCCCAGGGAGGGCGGAAAATGGCTTTTAAAAAGGCTGAACTCAGCATGCTGGCCAGCTGACAGGGCAATGCCTCGCGTGCCCTGACCAATGGCTCCATGTGCCACCTGTGGCATAGGTTCACCATCCCGGCCCTGGACCGTTTCTGACCGATGACAGTCCAGTCTCTTCTTGAGAGCCTCCAGGGATGAAAGTCTTGACTTCTTCCCATCCCTATAATTCAGCAGAAGTTTAATTAAGGACCCAGGTCTCTCGGCCAAGGTTTTCTCTCCTTCCAGGGTCTCTGCCAAACGCTCGCCAGGGAAAGAAGATGCCATCTGTCTCTGCCAAGCGCAGCCTTCACCCGCCTTATTTTTAAACCTGAGTATTTTAAACACACGGCAGATGGGATTTCTCTCGTTTTGCCATTCAAGGTTTTTTTTATTTCATTTTTAACCCAAATTATACATAGGAGGAACAAAGAGAAGACGGTTAAAAGAGGAAAAGAGGGATAAAAGAGTTATATTAGCAGACTAAAGAGAATAGTAGTAAGATTGTTGTTATTGCTAATTAAGAAATAAAGAAATATATTGCTAATGGTAGAAAAAATGTGAAAGGAATGTTCTCTATGCTTAAATTGAATTAGGGGATTTTATGCGGTTTATAGGAAAATAGACCAATGGGGAAAATAAGAAAGGAAAATTTGGTGTAATTTTGAAGGGGAAAATTGAAGATATTGTTTATGTCAGTGTTTCTCAACCTTGGCGACTTTAAGTCCTGTGGACTTCAACTCCCAGAATTCCACAGCCAGCTGGCTGTGGAATTCTGGGAGTTGAAGTCCACAGGACTTAAAGTCGCCAAGGTTGAGAAACACTGGTTTAAGTATTAAGGAAAAAATAACTATAAAGATGCTTTTAAGAGCCCAGGCAGAAAAAAATGATGAATAAAAACACAGTGATTCAAGATTTACTGATGGAAGTCAGGCAGGAGTGTTCTGCATACAGACCGTCCTCTACGTTATGACCGCAACTCAACTGAGACCAAAATTTCTCGTGCAAAGTGGAACATTGGTTAAAAGGGCATTTTGACTCATTTTACGACCTTTCTCGCCACCCTTGTTAAGCGAATCACTGCCATTGTTAAGTTAGTCACATGGTCGTTAAGTGAGTCCGGCTTCCCCGTTGGCATTGCTTGTCAGAAGGTCCCAAAAATGCGGCTCCGGGACACTGCAACCGTCATAAATATGAGTCGGTTACCAAGCGTCTGAATTTTGCTCGCGGGATCCTGCAACGGTCGTAAGTCTGAAAAATGGTCATAGCTCACTTTTTTCAGTGTTGTTGTAACTGTGAATGGTCACTCATATAGTGACCGTTCAGAGTTACAACGGCACTGAAAAAAGTTGGCTAATCGCCGTTTTTCACACTTAGGAAGATTGCAACATTTCCATGTGATAAGAAATAAAAACTCTTAGCAATTAGGATTAGGATTAGGATTTATTTCATTTATATGCCACCCTTTTCCCCGAAGGGGACTCAGGGCGGCTCACAACTCAGTCAAGGGAAAGGAGGTACAAACGGGGGATAAAAAAGACAAACAAACAATACACAATTTAAAACACACAACAACCATACCATTCGAGAAGGGGGGGGCAGAAGCTCTTTAGCCCCAGGCTAATGACTCGTATTTATGACGGCCTTGGTGTCCCAAGGTCGTGTGATCCCTTTTTGAGAGCTTCTAACAAGCGAAGTCAACGAGGAAGCCAGATTCACTTAACAACCATGTTATTAACAACTGCAGTGATTCACTTAACAACGGTGGCAAGAAAGATCAATAAAATGGAGCAAGACCCAAGAACTGTCTCGCTTAGCATCGGAAATGTTGGGCTCAATTACAGTCGTAAGTTAAGGATTACCTATACGCCCTCTGTTGTAAGGAAAATAAAGACCGTATTTTTCGGAGTATAAGACGCACCTTCCCCCCCCCCCATAAAGGAGGGTGAAAATTTGGGTGCGTCTTATACATGGAATGTAGCCCCACCGCCCGCCGGCCCCCACCCTTTGGCCTCTGCCTCCCAGCAATTTACCTCCTTGCAGCAAAGGGGGAAAATGGGGCTTGGGGAGGATGCAATAGGCTATGGAAATCCCTGCAGCCTGAAACAGCTGATGATCAGGAGGCCCGGGCTGAAAGTGAAAGTGAAACTTGCTGTTTGCTGCAAGGAGGCAAATTGCTGGGAGGCACAAGCAAAAAAAATTTTCTTGTGCTAATCAGGCTGTTTGCTGTTTGCTGCAAGGAGGTTAAGTCAATAACTATAAACGCCTATAGAATGTTCAAATTTTTAGACTTATTTTTTAAAGACTGCTTTATTATTGTTCTGGACAGCTTAACAAAATGAAGCAGCTTTTTAAAATAAATGCTTGATCTGAAGAGGCCCACTGCTATTGTATCTTCTTCTTTTTTCATAGAAATTTTTTTTATTTTCCATTTTCATAGCATATAATCACATGTATACTATTACATAGTCAATATCATGTTGTATTATGAAGTAATTACATCAATTCATCTTACCATCAACTACCAAAGGGGGGGAAAAACAGTTATTGGCTCTTCTGCTCTCCATACACCATATTTATACCTTATCCGACACTTTCTTCCCTCTCTCTCTTCCCCCTTTCTACATCCTTTCTTCCCTCCATCATTTTCTACTCTACTTCCCTTTCCTTTCTCCTTCTCCTCTCTCCCCTTACCACTCCTCCTTATAGACCTTATCTTCCCCCTTCACCCTCTCTCCTGTCCCTCTCTTCCTATCTTTCTTCTCTCCTCTGCTTCCCACTCTTCTACATCCTGTCTTCCCTCCATCCTTTCCTACTCTACTTCCCCTTCCTTCTCCTCTCCCCTTACCACTCCTCCTTATAAACCTCATCTTCCTCCTTCCCCCTCTCTCCTGTCCCACTCTTCCTATCTTTCTTCTCTCCTCTGCTTCCAACTCTTCTACATCCTGTCTTCCCTCCATCATTTTCTACTCTACCTCCCCTTCCTTTCTCCTTCTCCTCTCTTCCCTTACCACTCCTCCTTATACACCTCATCTTCCCCCTTCCCCCTCTCTCCTGTCCCACTCTTCCTATCTTTCTTCTCTCCTCTGCTTCCAACTCTTCTACATCCTCTTCCCTCCATCCTTTCCTACTCTACTTCCCCTTCCTTTCTCCTTCTCCTCTCTCCCCTTACCACTCCTCCTTATACACCTTATCTTCCCCCTTCACCCTCTCTCCTGTCCCTCTCTTCCTATCTTTCTTCTCTCCTCTGCTTCCCACTCTTCTACATCCTGTCTTCCCTCCATCCTTTCCTACTCTACTTCCCCTTCCTTTCTCCTTCTCCTCTCTCCCCTTACCACTCCTCCTTATAAACCTCATCTTCCTCCTTCCCCCTCTCTCCTGTCCCACTCTTCCTATCTTTCTTCTCTCCTCTGCTTCCAACTCTTCTACATCCTGTCTTCCCTCCATCATTTTCTACTCTACCTCCCCTTCCTTTCTCCTTCTCCTCTCTTCCCTTACCACTCCTCCATATACACCTCATCTTCCCCCTTCCCCCTCTCTCCTGTCCCACTCTTCCTATCTTTCTTCTCTCCTCTGCTTCCAACTCTTCTACATCCTGTCTTCCCTCCATCCTTTCCTACTCTACTTCCCCTTCCTTTCTCCTTCTCCTCTCTTCCCTTACCACTCCTCCATATACACCTCATCTTCCCCCTTCCCCCTCTCTCCTGTCCCACTCTTCCTATCTTTCTTCTCTCCTCTGCTTCCAACTCTTCTACATCCTGTCTTCCCTCCATCCTTTCCTACTCTACTTCCCCTTCCTTTCTCCTTCTCCTCTCCCCTTACCACTCCTCCTTATAAACCTCATCTTCCTCCTTCACCTTCTCTCCTGTCCCTCTCTTCCTATCTTTCTTCTCTGCTTCACACTCTTCCACTCATTCACTTGGTGTATTTCAGCTTCTGAGCAAACTCACTTTTGTGTTGATGGTATTTATAATTCCAATTCAATATACATAAAAAAGAAAAAATAGCAGTATACATGTACAATCATAATACCTTAAAATCCAACACCCCTCCTCCAACTTAGTAAACTCCGCTCCCTCCCCCCCTCCCCCCCAACCTTCCCCCCCCCTCGACTTCCCAGAACCAATACAAGGTATAAATCTTCAACAAAAACCGTTTAAAATATACTTAAAGAGAAAGTAGAAAATTAATAACGTCTTTGAATTGAGCTTAGCTCCTCCTTGCTAGGCTAACTATAAAAATTTTTGTATCATTTCTGATCTTAATCATAAGCTGTCTGAAATTCCTTAGACCCATATTTATTTTGAATATAGTCAATCCATTTTTCCCTGTCTCTTTTATATCTCTTGCTTGAATAGTCCTTAAGATATGCAATTGTATCTTCTTTTAAATAGCAGAGAAGAACTTAGATACTTCCAGAAAGCCACATCAATTTTAACAGCATCTGTACAAGTACAGATTGAAATGTAACATTACAAACAGTGTACTTGAGAGACCGCCTGCTGCCAATCACCTCCACTAGACCGATTAGATCCCACAGATTAGGCCTCCTCCAAATTCCATCCGCCGGCCAGTGCCGACTGGCGACTACCCGGAGGAGAGCCTTCTCTGTGGCTGCTCCAACCCTCTGGAACGAACTCCCAGTGGAGATTCGAACCCTCACCACCCTCCAGACCTTCCGCAAAGCCCTTAAAACCTGGCTATTCCGACAGGCCTGGGGCTAAAAAGCTTCTACCCCCTTCTCGAATGGTATGACTGTTGTGTGTTTTAAATTATGTATTGTTGCGTGTCGTTTTAATTTTTGTCTGCATCCCCCTCCCTTGGTTGAGTTGTGAGCCGCCCTGAGTCCCCTTCGGGGGAAAAGGGCGGCATATAAATAAAATAAACATTCAAACAAACATTCAAACATAATGTCTGTACTGTTTGCTGTTTGCTGCAAAGAGGCAAATTGCTGGGAGGCAGAAGGAGATTTCCCACCCCCCCTTGTTTTCCTCCCCAAAAGCTAGGTGTGTCTTATACTTCGGAGCGTCTTATACTCCGAAAAATACGGTATATACAGCTTTCTGAAATTCCTTGGACTGGACAGTCCATTTAGCAACTCATTAGCATTCAAAGTGCTCGGGGGAAAAAGCAAGGGTGGGTTTAACTGGGTTAAACATTGGTGGCACCAATGCTGCAAAACAACTCAGAATGTGCCAAGCGAAGCCCACAGTATCTAGGCGACCTTGGCTGGTCTGGAAAAAGCTGACCAGGGTCAAACTTTATTATCCCCTTCTACTTAGTTTTGTTTCCTTTAAGATTGGACCTTGGTTCTTACTTGTTGGCTGTGTGACTCTTTTTATTTGCATTTTTTTAAAAAAGTTTAATAGGAGTGATGAAAGAAATGTCCTTCTGGGTTCGGCTCCAAGTGGGGGAAAAGACACTGGAGACATGGAGGCTGCTTGGAAAGATGGTTTTAATGGTGGACAGGACCACATGGCTTGAGTTCCTGAGCAGAAAAGGTGATCACATGCTTCAATGTTGGTGGAGAGGAAGAGAAGGGCTGAGGGAGGGGCTTGCTAGGCTTTTTATACCCTGATTAGTCCCACCTCTCTGTTTCCTGTTCCTGTGTAAGAAATGTATTCTGATTGGTTGTCAGACTCCCATGGGGCCATGCAGGGGCTACTCTCTAGGCCAGTGTTTCTCAACCTTGGCAACTTGAAGATGTCTGGACTTCAACTCCCAGAATTCCCCAGCCAGCATTTGATAGAGAAACACTGCTCTAGGCTGTGTTCTGAATCCAGGTTTGGTTGAGTTCTCAGATGCCATGTGGTCAGTTGGGGCCAATATTATCATGCTTTAACCCCATCCCCTTGGAGCTGAAGTGGATAAGTCTTTATTATGTAAAGGGACTAGCTTGGCCTTCTTAATGGCCCGTTGACAAAGTGGGGATGGGCAGGAAGCCGCAGGCAGCTGTTCTGTCTTTTAAAACATGTTTCTTTTCACATCCAGAGAAATATTCTGCCTTTTCAATATTTCCTAGGATATTTCATTTTTTTCTGGGAGAGGGCTGGGTGATAACTTCCTACAGGAGTCAGGCAGCTTGAAATTTTGAATAAACAAATAAATATTTCGGTCTTTGGGCCGTCAATAAAAATGATTTTAAAAATGGGTATTTGGATAAGGAAATTTCCACAGCGGTAGGTTGGACTAAGAAATCATAAAACTACCTTGGAAGAAGACAGATGACAGAGAGCCATCTACTAAGAGGTGATTAACTTATTGTAAAGGTGGCTCAGTGGCTATGATGCTGAGCTTGTCGATCAGAAAGGTCAGCACTTCAGCGGTTCGAATCCCTAGCGCCACGTAACGGAGCGATCTCCCGTGACTTGTCCCAGCTTCTGCCAACCTAGCAGTTCGAAAGCACGTAAAAAGTGCAAGTAGAAAAATAGGGACCATTTTTAGTGGGAAGGTAACAGCATTCCATGCACCTTCGGTATTTAGTCATGCCGGCCACATGACCACGGAGACGTCTTTGGACAGCGCTGGCTCTTCGGCTTTGAAACAGAGATGAGCACCGCCCCCTGGAGTCAGGAACAACTAGCACACATGTGCGAGGGGAACCTTTACCTTTACCTAACTTATTGTATAATCAGGAAGGATCAGAAAGGAGGAGGAGGAGGAAGACGATGGTGGTTTTCTTATAGACGTTTCATTACCAAAATAGGTAACATCATCAATACTATGAATGACTGTGGTTTGTAGAATGGAGAAGTAGGAAGAGAGCTCTGGGTGCTTTCTGAGCTTAGTGAGTTTCTTCCAGACGTTTCTTTGCCAAACGAGGTAACCTCATCAGTGCTATGATGAGTAAGGTTTACAGAGTGATGGTGGAGGAGAAGGAAGAGTGTAGGATCCTTGGTGCTCTCTGAGCTTGGTGGTTTTCTTGCAGACGTTTCATGACCTAACTAGGTAATATCATCAGTGTTAGAAGAGAGTGAGGTTTCTGGAGAGGAGGAGGAGGAGAATTGTGGGGTCCTTGGTGCTCTCTGAGCTTGGTGGTTTTCTTGCAGACGTTTCATGACCCAACTAGGTAACATCATCAGTGTTAGAAGGGAGTGGGATTTGTGGAAAGGAGGAGGAGAATTGCGTGGCACGACAAAACCGCGCTCGACTAAAGCGTGCCCGATTAAACCGCGTCGCTGACGTCATTAACAGGGCGACAACAGTGAGCGCGGAGAAAGAAGGGCGCTTTAAATAGCGCTTTAAAAGCAAGCCGATTCAAGTTAAGGTAAGGGTTAGGTTTAGGTTTAGGGTTAGCTTTAGGGTTAGCTTTAGGGTTAAGGGTTAGGTTTAGGGTTAGGTTAAGGGTTAGGATTAGGGTTAGGGTTAGGTTTAGGGTTAGGTTAAGGGTTAGGGTTAGGTTAAGGGTTAGCTTTAGGGTTAGGTTTAGAGTTAGGTTTAGGGTTAGGTTAAGGGTTAGGGTTAGGTTTAGGGTTAGGGTTAGGTTAAGGGTTAGGGTTAGGTTTAGGGTTAGGTTAAGGGTTAGGGTTAGGGTTAGGTTAAGGGTTAGGGTTAGGTTAAGGGTTAGGGTTAGGTTAAGGGTTAGGGTTAGGTTTAGGGTTAGGTTAAGGGTTAGGGTTAGGTTTAGGGTTAGGGTTAGGTTAAGGGTTAGGGTTAGGTTAAGGGTTAGCTTTAGGGTTAGGGTTAGGTTTAGGGTTAGGTTAAGGGTTAGGGTTAGGGTTAGGTTAAGGGTTAGGGTTAGGTTAAGGGTTAGGTTTAGGGTTAGGGTTAGGTTAAGGGTTAGGGTTAGGTTAAGGGTTAGGGTTAGGGTTAGGTTAAGGGTTAGGGTTAGGTTAAGGGTTAGGGTTAGGTTAAGGGTTAGGGTTAGGTTTAGGTTTAGGGTTAGGTTAAGGGTTAGGTTAAGGGTTAGGTTAAGGGTTAGGTTTAGGGTTAGGGTTAGCGTTAGGTTTAGGGTTAGGTTAAGGGTTAGGATTAGGTTTAGGGGGGTTAGGTTTAGGTTTAGGGGTTAATTTTAGGTTTAGCGTTTACAGCGTGCTTTTTTCTCCGCGCTGTTGTCGCGCTGTGATGACGTCAGCTACGCGGTTTCATCGAGCGCCCTTTAGTCAAACGCGGTTTTCTGGTGGAACCAGAGAATTGTGGGGTCCTTGGTGCTCTCTGAGCTTGGTGGTTTTCTTGCAGGCGTTTCACAATGTAAACCATGTAAAATCGTCATTAATCAATTTCCACTTTTTTGAGAATTGCTGGAGCACCCAAGAAGAGTCACTCTTGCAGGGAGAGAGGCGGCACAGAACATCATCAAAATAAATAGAGGAATAACTCTTGTAAAGGAAACAGCAAAGTCACAGGAGGAAAAGAGCCAATTAAGGTGGGGGGGGGGGGAAACATTGGGTGTGTTTTTGCCCAGTGGAAGAAAGGTGAGGGCCTGGGTTTGCGTTCCTTTCTACGCAAACAGCAACGGTGTTGTTGAGTTGTGCAGGGATCATCTGTGTTTGTCCTCCACGCATTCCGGTCTCACAATAAAGATGTGCAAGGGACTTTTCAAGCTGTTTTTCAGGGCGTTTTCAGGCTGTTTTTCAGACCATTTTCAGGCTGTTTTTCAGGCTGTTTTTTGGCTGTTTTTCAGCCATTTTTCAGGGCGTTTTCAGGCTGTTTTTCAGACCATTTTCAGGCTGTTTTTCAGGCTGTTTTTTGGCTGTTTTTCAGCCATTTTTCAGGGCGTTTTCAGGCTGTTTTTCAGGCTGTTTTCAGGCTGTTTTTCAGGCCGTTTTCAGGCTGTTTTTCAGGCCGTTTTCAGGCTGTTTTTCAGGCCGTTTTCAGGCTGTTTTTCAGGCCGTTTTCAGGCTGTTTTTCAGGCCGTTTTCAGGCTGTTTTCAGGCTGTTTTTCAGGCCGTTTTCAGGCCGTTTTTCAGGCCGTTTTCAGGCTGTTTTTCAGGCTGTTTTTCAAGCCGTTTTCAGGCTGTTTTTCAGGCCGTTTTCAGGCTGTTTTTCAGGCCGTTTTCAGGCTGTTTTTCAAGCCGTTTTCAGGCCGTTTTTCGGCTGTTTTTCAGGCTGTTTTTCAGGCCATTTTCAGGCTGTTTTTCAGGCTGTTTTTCAAGCCGTTTTCAGGCGGTTTTTCAGCTGTTTTTCAGGCCGTTTTCGGGCTGTTTTTCAGGCCCTTTTCAGGCTGTTTTTCATACCATTTTGTACCTTTTCCAGGCCGTTTCCAGGCCATTTTTGGGCTGTTTTTCAGCCCTTTTTTTGGCCATTTTCAGGCTAATTTTTGGGCTGTTTTTCAGAACATTTTCAGACCATTTTTGGCTTGAGGAACGGCTCATAAATGGCCTGAAAAATGGCCAAAAACGGCCAAAAAAACAGGCATGCATGTGGCAGCGATCTGGTCTTCAGGTTTCCGGTGCCCCATGGCATGCGCATAAACATAGAGTCTGGTTTGGGCACTCAGTGCTGAAAAGGTTCACCACGACTGCAATTAGTCATAAGGAGGGTTGGGGACAATTAAACCCATCTCAGTTTAGTGTTGGCTTGTGTGTCAAGATAGCAGCCATGGCTGCACAGGGTCCCCGCAGTGCACATAAAAATAATAATAACAACGACAACAACAACAACAGGGTTTGTGTAGGCTACCAGAAAGAAGCAACGGATGGAAATTAATCAAGGAGATAAGCAACCAGAACCAAGGAGAGATTTCCTGACGGTGAGGACAACTAACCAGTGGAACTGCTTGCCACCAGACGTTGTGGGTGCTTCATCATTGGAGGTTTCAAAGTGCCGGGTATGGGGCAGGGATAGCGAACCTTTTCGGCTACATGCGTGCACATTCGTCAGCCCCGCAACCCGGAAGAGGAGCTGCAAAGGGGGCATTCGCGCACATGCATGCACAGGGAAATGAACTTCCAGTTTCTGGCGTGTGCAGCCGCACCGGTCCGGCCACCTAGTCATCCAGTTACTGGCACGCACGCAGCGATCAGCTGTCCTGTGCACCTGCCCACGCCTGAAGGTGTTCCAGTTCCCAGCACTGCCAAACGCACGAAGGCCAACGGAAACCCGGAAGAGGAAGAGGGGATGCTGCACATGCCAGGCGAAATGGCTCTACATGCCACTTTGGGCACGCTATAGGTTCACCGTCACGGGTATAGGGTCTTCCGTTTGAGCAGGGGGGGTTGGACTAGAAGACCTCGAAGATCCCTTCCAAGTCTGTTATTCTGCTAAGCATGCCCATGTTCAGCATCCTGACTTTCTGACCCTCGCAACACCCTGCTTTTTCCATCTGGC